>NC_064286.1:23050445-23198931 GCF_019186545.1 Solanum stenotomum
AAAATTTAAGTTTGTTTTTAAAAAATATTTTCAACTTCAAAATTTCAATTTTTCACCCTTACCCTCAGCTCACCCCCTACCACCCCCCCACCCATCCCTAAAAAAATTAAAGTTTGTTTTTAAAATATATTTTCAATTTCAAAAATTATTTTCTACCCTCGTAAAAATAAAAGATATTTCTCAAAAAAAAAAATCATTCATAAATCAAACACTAGAAATCTTTTTTGGAAAATATTTTTTACTCACCAACCAAACATGAGAAAAGAAATCAAAAATCAACTTGTTTTCCAGGAAAACATCTAGGAAAACATTTTCCTTCATACCAAACACACCCGTAATTATCGCTTCTTTGTTTGCTAAATAAGATTTACCTTCATTATTTTAAGGAACATGAATGCATTATTTGATAATGTGCATGTAATTTATAAGAAGTCTTTGAATTAAAGCACTATTTGATAACTCAAGTGCTTCAAGAGAGGATGCCAAAAAACTAATTCCCTAATGATGGGAAATTTCCATTCTTCATTTCCCCGATTTGTATGGCAAAATGTATAAGACAAAAAAAAAGTAGAGGAAATTAACTATGCGGACCAGCTCTTGCTATTATTTTCTACCTAATCTGCTGGTTGAAGTTTACCTCATTTGCCTCTTTTGTAGTGAATGCTGCTTGTCTGGAGAGGATTTGTGATGATTAATATAAAGAAGGTTTTCAGTCACCTGAGGAAATAACCACAAAAACATCATCTAGGGACCACTTTCTTTGCTTTGACTTGCCTGCTGGGTTAATCACAGCACGTTCTGCAGCTGCAGTGCGGTATCCAATTACTATCTCCTGTCTTTGACGACCCCTTCTCATGATATCATAGAAGCACACTTCTTCCTGGTCATACAGATAAAACTCGGCTGGCTTGATGCATAATTCATTTCCCTGTATTTCATTCATATAAATGCATGCTCTCACATTAAACTCATCTACAGTCGTCCAAGCATCACTCTATGCACTCAGTATATAAGTAAATAAGGAAAAAACAATACCTCTTCCGCAAACAATTCTTCTAGCACACGATTAATCTGTTTGTCTTCTGCTACCATTGCAAGTGCCATGCTCACCAGTTCATTTGACAGCACATAATCACTTATTCTAGACACTGACACAAGATTTCTTGTCCTAGAGTCCAATATCTCACTTATTATTATTGATCTGTCTGATGCCTGCTGCATTTCACGAATCCAGGAGCTCTGAGAAAACACTGAATGCCGTAGAGGAACCGACCTAGAATCTTTATTAGGAAGACGCTTCGACTGCATTAAATAACAATTCAGCAATTTCAATCACTATTGGAGGATTAATGGCATCCATTTTACCATTGTGACTTGGGAAATCAGAAAGGGCAGGCCAGAGGGAGAGGAAGTGAGATCATTAGTACTGGAAGGGAGGAAAAGGCAAAATGAAGTGAAAAGAAATTGAGGGCAAAAATGAAAAGCTGCAGACTTCTTCAAACAAGAAATGCTTCTCAGAAACAAGTACTCCAGTGAAAAACTAAGTTTTATATGCCTCAATCGAAAGTTGGCAACAATGACCTGGATATCTCGGATGAGAAGGAGGGTGGCAAGAGACCGTGAATCAGAATGAACAATGGAGTCTTCAACGGATTCATCTGCAAGAATCAAAATCTATTCTCTTAGAGTTAGTAAGCAGTGCATCAACAAAAATATGAATTGACATCCCAAAATACTATCCTCTGGTATACAGTTTTAACTTTTAAATCATAATGATTCTCGTCTTTGCTTATTCTACACCAAGGAAAATCAAGAGCAACTAGCCCACTGCATTCAGATCCTTAGTAGCAAGACAAAGATAAACATTTTTCCTGAATTCAGAAGTGTGAAAAAATTACCAAAAGGATTCACCAGCTACCTAGCGCTATGCTACAACAAATCCAGAAATCATTAGTTTTGCCCGAGGGAACATTAAAGTAAATAAGCATCTTCCGTGCAAACAAACATGACCATGTTTTTCTCCCAACCTTATTGAGAAATGACTTCATTTATTTTCAGTTTTCTTTTAGGAGAATATTAAAGATCTCAAAGTATGAGAACAACTTGAACTTACCGAATCAAATGTCTCCAGAGGAAGACCCTCTAAATGACGTCTAATCACTGCATTTCCCACATGATGGACAAGTTTTATGTTCTCTAGTCCTGATATATCAAGACCCCCATCAGTCAACTTTTTTTCTCTATCATTCTCGGGCACCTCATTAAACATCCACAATTCAGACCCTGGAGCCAATAATGCCTCCAGTACCTAACAAAACGTGAAGAAGACTCTGAAACACATGAATAGTATATATTCTCACTGTTTTTGTTGGTTTCTGAAATGATGGTACAGCAAAAAAAGGTTGAAAGAAAGATTGAAAATGTTTCTCAATAATTTTGTTAAGCATAGAAGACTTTTATATAGTCAACTTGAAAACAGAATCTGCAGAACAAAATTCAAAATCCTAAATTATATCAACTAGACTAATCTAACAGAATTCAAATTTAAACAAAGACTCCTCCTGCAACTAAACTACTAATTATTCTAGTAATTTAGCAGTAACAGAAGCAAATATTCAACATTTTAGGATTTACACTGTATTTGATTCTTAAAAAGCTTCGAACACAAAATCAATGCAAGGATTTTTAAAGATCACATTATAACTGGAACCAAAAAGACAAAAAAAGAAAAGAAGAGACAAGTAATTATAAGCATGAAAGACAAATATATGAACAAATATATTGTTTAGTGTCGCCTCTTCAGGAGAGACTCATTGGCAAGGAAAAGTATGCCTTAGAACCTTGATGACGACATGGAAGCACATATTAAGCAAGGCCTGCGCTCTACACATTTTGAGCCTCGTTTTAGGGCTTAAGCACGCTTAAATAACACTGGTTCTCGGGGCGTGGTCTCTGGCAGGACCGAGGAGCAGGGGTGGTAAGTGGGTTATGGAAGCTGCAAGGCTAAGAGTGGGATCTAGGAACATAAGGTCATTAACAGGGAAGTTCATAGAGCTACTGAAGATTATCAACAAGAGGACAACACTGAAGCACATATTAAGCAAGGTGAAGCGCTCAACACGTTTTGAGACTCGCTTCAGGGCTTAAGCACGCTCAAATAACAGTGGTTCTCGGGCGTGGTCTCAGGCAGGTGCAGGGGGTAGGGAACAGGGAGCAGGGGTGGTAAGTGGGTTATAGGAGCTTCAAGGCTAAGAATGGGATCTAGGAACATAGGGTCGTTAACAGGGAAGTCCATAGAGCTAGTGAAATTATCAAGAGGAGGACGACACCGAAGCTGTGAAGCACATCTTAAGCAAGGCGAAGCGCTCAACACGTTTTGAGCTTCGCTTTAGGGCTTAAGCATGCTTAAATAACACTAGTTCGTGGTCTCAGGAGCTGGGGTGGTTTCCGTGTTAGTCACATATTCAGACACAGACACACACACACACACACACACACAGAGATTGAAAGGAGAAATAGGTGATAAAGATGTACAGTACCATAATCATATCATCAATATCACGTCTCCAGCCACAGAATAAGATTCGTTCTGGATATTTTGGAGGATCAGTTATCCTAGGGAATAGGCCTTTATTTACCTGCAATAAGCAAGCCACTATATAAGCAAATACAGAAACTGAGCCAATGTCCACCATGCATTTGTTGAAATATCACCAGACAAGGATCAGAAATATTGACCTATGGAAGGGAGCAACCAGTAGATTCACAAAATTCAGATATACAAATTACAAGTAATGGTGATACACAACTCAGACTCAATTTCTGTCTTTGTTTAATTATTTAAAAGAACTATCAACTATATTGCCTGCCATTGATGGAGAATAGAACTAATGTTTTACTGTCGTCTCTTTCTCACACAAGATAAATGCCTTAAGTTCAAAAGAGGAATTAGAATACTGGAAAGCACCCTAATTTGATGCTAAATGCTACAATAACCAACACTATTAAAAATACCTACACCAAAAAAAAAACAATACTAGCAAAAATAAAACCAATACAGAGAAGAAAATTGACCTCTGGTAAGAGACCTGGCACATAGGTATCATCATCCTCAGCTATGACAAGGACTTCATCACCCTCTTTTAGAACATATCTATCATCAGGATTTATGATAATCTTGCCGCCATAAGCAGCAACCTTAACACCGCAAGGAATAGCCTCCGAAAATGATACCAGTACATCTTCAAAGGGTACACCATCCAGTTGAGGCCACCGTTTGATATAAAATTCTGCATTTTCAAACCCCAAAATGTCTTCCCAAATCTGTCATATTGGACGAGACAGGGTATTAACAAGAAAATACATATTACTCTTACGCAGAAACTAACAGCTACCAAAAACAGGATCAAGCAAAAATTGAGAAAGCTATACTATTTTGGCATTCAATCAGTAGGTACCTCTGTATTATTGTATCTACAATGAGTTCACTCATCCATCATGTGGGTATCATTATGGTTTCCAATACAATTAGGTAAATGGTTATAATCGCCTTCCATTTTATTCCATCTGAATCTTGTATATCAACTAAGATCAGATTATCATTCAATACAGCTTGGGAAAGCATGTGCCTAAATAAATCACTCAAGGAAAGATGAGTCTTAACCTTATACTGGATCTTCAGTCCCAAACAGATTGTGCATCAATTTTAGGAGCAGTATTAAATAGCAACAGAATTGTTTATCTATGAGACTATGACCACATGTAATGGAATCAAAATGTTTACATCAAAATCAATCTTGAAATTCCGTCCACACATTTTTTGGGTAAATATAGGTGAAGATTAACAAGGACCTCAACTTCGCCACTATGAGCATACATGGCTGGATGCTGATCCAGATACCAAATAAAGGAAGACGGTTACGGACTTACAGTAGGTAGAAGGCCAGCAATAAACAAGTTAACTTATGAATTTTCATAAGACTGAAGTTGTATTGGATTGAACAGGTATTAAAAGGAGCAAAATGGGTATTGAGGATTACAAGAGACCCGAAGTAGTTTGAAAGGAATTGTTTGTTGTTAAATCATCAACAAGGAACTCAAAAGGAAGAGAATTTTTCTGGTCCAAACTTGCAAAGTTTTCAGGAAATGTAAGGCACAAGTATACAGACTCTTGATGTCGCACTCATTGAATTTAAAACTAATGATTATAGCCAATAGATATAAGAGGAACCAGATGGACCACAGCCTGTCTAGACGACAACATTAGTGGTAAAAATCTGCCAAAGCAAGGAAGAGAAACACAAATGAAAAAATAATGCAACAGAACTATGTATAACTGACCTGAGCAAGGCCAGGTTGCAAAGCACATTGTATCATCAACCTCCCAATCACATCATGCGCAACAACTGTTTCAATAAGTTCACCACCAACAAGCTTCACTAACGGTTCGTTGTCGAGATCACTCATCTCCACAACAACATGACCTCTCAATCCCTCTCTTACTCCAGTTAGGCTAAGTACAACCCTTAGAGCACGTGCATCACTCTAATAAAAACAATGGAATAATTAGTCCAATTATCTGGTTGTTTAGAGCTTGAAGATTCATTTGTGAAAAAAGCACCTGATCAGCATTCTCATCAGATGCTAAAACAATGATTGCACGTGCTTTCGAGACTGATACCTGCATGCGTCATAGAAGAACAAAAACAAAAAGAAACAACTATAATAAAGAAAGAACAAGGCAGGGTTAAGAGAATTCAAGAAGAGTATAAGATACAAGTTGAACACGAAGATAATAGTTACTTTTACTTCACAGAGTCAATTAGAATATTAGGATAATGAAGAAAAGGAAAAACTGATTAAAGGATAAGAGGGAGAATCAAGGTCAACAAGGGAAAGAAGAAAGATGCACTCTCACACCTTTTTCAGATCAGCAAGTATCAGCGGACTGCCACTTCTGCAGATAACTGAAGTTCCCATGAAATCAAATTCTAACTTTGCTATGTCCATCTCCATCTCCTCCTTGTCTCTTTCCGCAAGAACAACGACAACACCACCACCAATGCTCTTGTTTGCTATTGCTAACTGCTTCAAAAGTGACCCCTGTAATAAGAAATACTTTTACGCCTACGTGTCATAATCAATCTCAAAAGCCGTGATCAAACCAGATAATTCCTTCCATCGAGCGAAGGCTGCCAAGTGATGTTTGCATCTAACAGAAACAAACAGTATGACCTGAAAGCTATTCTAGAAGTATGTCTTTGTTTTTCTCCAATAAGATCTCTCAAGAACCAATGGTACTATCTTACTTGCAATGCCTATTGAAAACAATTTGCAGATTTTCACTCTACTGGATTATTGAGAAGGTAATGGAAATTAAAAATTGTTCTTTCCGATATAGAGTAGTTTTGCTATTTTTTTTTTCTCTCTTCATCTCTTTACTCATTATTAATAAAGAACCAAAACTATATCAAGCCTTTTTAATATAAAGTACAATAATTTTATAAGTCAAACCTATATCAAGCCTATTTACCTTGCCAGAAGCACCATTACTCAAGTATTTCATTCTACTTGTCATGTAAGAAAAGAATCAAGCAGACAGAAAAACAGAAAGTTCAGTTAGCAGCTGAAAATGCGCTAACTAGAAATAAAATATATTCCTGGAATCAAACTATCATCTATGACTAACAACTTAGATTATATTATTGACAAGTCAAGAGGGAAGATTTAAGTCCAACAGTACAACCTTGTTGCACAGCCATGTAGGTCAATGTGTGGCTGTATATATTTAGATCCAACGATTCATTACTGTTTGGATCAAATGGACTGTAGATGGATCTGGATTAAACTTTCTTATGGATCATATTGATAGAATGGATTATAGATTACCCACACCCCATATCTAATGTATGTCCATCCAAATCTACTTTTTCTGCCCAAATATAGAGCAAAATTCAGATAATACATCAAAAAGTCGTATCATTTTAAGCAATATGCTATAGACTTACCAATTTATCACTCCATCCAAGGACAAGAATGTGATTACTTTCAATCACCTCACTCTTTCCTTTCCTTAAAGAATCCACTTTTTCTGAAATAGCATCTGAAACAAGCCCCAGCATCATAGCAAATATGAGCATGCCTCCAGAGCTTATCAGAACTGAAACTATCCTTGGCCCTGCACCAACCATATCAGCATGGTTTCCAGAGTCCGCTACAAAGCTCCAAGAAAGCCAAATAGCTTCAATAAAGCTGCCATCACCAACAGCATAAAGTGCCAATCCACCATATCCAATTAGAAAGAGAGTGGAAAAAAGAAGTGCAAGAAGCTTTGCATAAGGGTAAACTGAGAAACACACATCCACCACATATGCAATCCTTTTCATCAGTGGAACCTCCTCCTTTATGGTATATTTCCTCTTCAAGAGATCAATTATTCTCGGAAGATAGTCAAGATATTTGTACAATGCAAAAGGAATAACGAGGATGAACACCACCATATACAGAGCAACTGTTCTGCTGTCAGCATTACCAAAATACACTAATGAATTAACTTCTTCAAGCTCCATGATACCAGCGCTGGCAAGATCAACATGGCTACAAGCTCTACGAAGACTAATATTCTCCTCCTGCAAATAAATCAATCCTCACCTTCAACTGATGTATTGAGAACCAACTATTTAATTACAACAGAGATCAAAATTTGAGTACAAGTTGAGTGGTTAATATGCCTGTTTCTTCCAATAATCAGTGGTTCTTCTTATTTTTATTCTTTTTGGGCAACATAGTATTCAGGTTTTCTTTTAATAAGCAGCAACTGAAAACTATATGTAAACAAAGACTAGAGTGAAAAGAATTCCCGATTTGAACAGTGGTCATAGAGATAGAGAGCATACCTGAAGTTTAGAGACTTCATTCCGCAAATATAATGTGTGAGATACAGATAATGTACAAAGAAACTTAAGCTGCAATAAAAGGATATAATTGATCAACATATCAAGAAGAACCAAAAACCAATGCATTGAGATCAGAAAGGTTTATAAAAAACAGAGATTGGATGGGCATTCATTATCCAAAAAAAAAAAAAAAAAAAGAGATTGGATGGGCAACAAATTCCCATTCACCAAAAAAGTAAAACATAGTACTATCCTACTATGTACTCTCACTGTCCAATTTATATAACATTCTTTCCTCTTTGGGACGTCTCAAAATGTTTGACATCATTCATTTCTATAAAATTTCATACTTGAAAAAATTCAAATACTTTAAACTATTCAAATTTTAAACCTCGAGGCAATCTTTACCAAACCAACCTGTCAACAATTACTTTAATTGTTTTTCTGGCATCGCTAACATAACATATAGAACTCAAAATTAACATTTCAAAATCTGTATCCAGTCAAACACAGGGGTATGAAATGGGACGGAGAGAGTACTGTACCACTGTGTAACATTTTATTAGCTCCCTTAAAATTTTACCCAAAAGCAATCAATTGCAAAATTCACATTTTCTGCATGTCTTTTTGGTTTTTAAATCGAAGAGAGATGGAAACGGGAATTAGAATGGGAAAATCATAAAGACACCAACCAAAAGAAGAATCCACGAATATCTATGAGCAGAAGGTCTTCGAGCATTGGAGAAGTTAGCTGAACTGGACCCTGACAAAGCCGAAGAAGCTGAACTTGAGACTTGAATTGACAAAGCATTCAAATCTTTCTCAGCTTTCAGCTTGGGCTTGGGCTTCATCTTTGACTCCACCTTAGCTTCACAACTCAAATAGGAAGGCATAGACTCGCTACGAGCTGGTAAGTCGAGCTTATTCCTCTGGGATTTCGAAGTTGACTTGACGTTGACTCTACTCCTAGTAGTATGCGGTCCAAGAAAAGAGGGGTAAACGTAGTCACGATCGCCAAATCCAAAATTTGCATCATTAGTCGCGGAGGTGGTATGAGATTCAGAGGAGGATGGCGAAGTTGAAGAGACACGGCGAACAGCGGGGAAAAGTTGGCCGGCGAGTGTGTTGTCGGCAATGATTTTGGATTTCTTGAGCAACGGAGGTCTCTCCGGTTTGTTAGGGTTTGGTTTGGGATTGGAATTAGGAGCTCCATTTGTGTCGGGCATTGTCCGGATCGAACGGGGGAGAAGAGTATACAACACGGAGAGAGAGGATTATGGGGAGAAGTGAAGTGGGGAGCTAATGGAATGTGTACAAGCAGATGGAGAAGCCACGGGAGACTCACATGGCTCAAGTGGGAAGACAGGAGGTTATGGTAGTTTATTTTTTTAGTTTAGTTTAGTTGGAGCTCAGCGAGAAAATGATCAAAATGTTCCTTAATGTATGGGGTTGTTTTATTTCGATCCTTAATTTATTTTACATGATTCATATAATCCTTAATGTATTATAAAAAATACTCAATTTGATCTTTTGCCCTAAAAGCAATAATTCATCAAAATTTTCTGTTAAGTTTAACCTTGGGTCCCACTAAAAAATAAATTTAAAAACTTTCTCATTCCCCTTCTAAGCCATAGCCGAAAAGCTTGCCCAATTTTCTCCTCCTTCATCTCCTTCAAATTTCATTATATATAGCAGTGAAAAAACATTTCTACTGTCTTTGACATTCCCAAAAATATTTATCAAAAAAGTGATTTGTGACAAAGAATCAACCCCAAATTAAGGTAACATTTGGTTTTTAGATTTCACAATTTGGGTATATCTTCTGTCCATTTTCAAATACTTCCAATATACTTTCAGTTTCACTCAATTTTTTTTATGAATTTTGGAATCACAAATATTGATCGTGGATCAATTTCATCAATTTCAAATAAGGGATTTGATAAGAGCTTTTGTATTTAACTTTAAATATTATCGATTTTTCTTAACAATGATAATAAAAGACTTCAAATATTGCTTTTATTAGAGTTCATTTATCACTTTTGAATTGGAAAAGCTTTGAAAATTAGAACTTAGGGGTCGTTTGGTAGAGTGTATAAGAATAATGCTGAATATGATGTATTAGTAATACATGCATTAGTAATGCTTGCATTATTTCTTATACATTATTTGGTTTGATGTATTGGAAATAGCAAGCCTTGTATAAAGACTATTAAAAAAATATTTGTTTACAAAAATACCCCCACATTCTTTTACAAAAAAAAATAAAATAATAATAATAATAATAATAATAATAATAATTATTATTATTATTATTATTATTATTATTAGAGGGTAGTTTTGTCATTAGTTAATCTAATGCATGCATTAAAACCATTGCATTGCTAATACCTAGAAATCCATGGTATTAGCAATACACACCTTAATACACAATATAGTGTATACATAGGTTGGAAAAGAGTATCAAACAAGGTACTAGTAATACAAACTGCTAATGCATGCGTTATTTTTCCTAATACACTCTACCAAACGACCCCTTAGAGGATAAACTTAGAAGAGAAAAATATTTTCTTTTTGACAATTTCTATTCATAGAGAAAAGGAAAGTTCCTTATGATGGCGGAAGGGGAAAAAGAAGAAGCAGCACACGCTCTTTGAACCAGAGATTTTGATGGAAAACATAGAAATTGAAGGGGAAGGAAAAAGTTTTTGAATTTATATTTTTAGTGAAGTACTAGTGTTAAACTTAACAGAACTTTTTGATGAATTTGTTACTTTTAGGGTAAAGAATCAAATTGAGCATTTTTTATAATACATTAAGGACTATATTGATCATGTAAATTATATTAAGGACCAAAATAAAATAACCCCCATACATTAAGGATCATTTTGATCATTTTCTCGAGCTCAGCTGAGTTTGTTTCATTCTTTGTCTTCAAGTGCTTTCCCCCTTCTTTTTTTTTTGGTAGTGCTTTCCCCTTTTAAATTTTTTTTTTTGCCGAAAAAAATTGTTTGAAAATAGAGTTGAAAATAGAGTTGTGTTTGGGTATAACTTTGCAAATAATATTTAGTTGTTTGAATGTATTTTTCTAATATATATATTTTTTGGTTTCTCGCTCGGTGTCCGGGGCCCACATTGGAGCTCCGACTAAATTCGGATCGCGCACTGCAGAGCCCATTCGGGGGTGGCGCTCCCAACAGGATTTTCTCCATACCCAGGGCTCGAACCCGAGACCTCTGATTAAGGGTGAAACACTCCCACCAGTGCATCACAACCCAAGTTGGTATATATATATATATATATATATATATATATATATATATATATATATATATTAGTTTCACGACACATTTGTTGCACATGTGTATCGTATATATAGTATACGATGTTGCAAAATAAAATTAATATTACTAAATTAAAGATTTTTAGTAAGTAATTATAATTTACAGAAAATAGGGTGCTTTAAAATGATTAATACATATTGTCATATATTTACTTGTATTTTGAGATCAAAATGACCAGATATTATTGAAACATTTCAAAATACATTCAAAGTTTAAATATGGGGAGAAAGTGACATTTCTTTAGTAGTATTATTATTTACTTCACTCAATTTTGTAAATAAATATAACCAACAAATTTTAAAAAAATATATCAATACAAAAAATGTCACCAATAGTCTTTCCTCTTGAGGTTATGAACATAAATGATGGACATCATTTAAGTATAATTTTTCTCTTAAATATTCATACTTGAAATTTAGTATGTGCATGACACTAATAAGGATTACCATAAATATTTTAATATTTTATCTTTATACGTAATCTATCTTTTACCAATTAAGGTTTTGATCCCAATGCTTACAAGTTATTTGTGAAGACTGGATACAACCCTAATGAGCCATCAATGTTAAGGAAACTCCCATTGGAAGACACAACTAGGCAAGCATGTGAAGGCATAGGCTATAGCCAACCGCCGCCAATTTGCATTTCCATAAGAAGAGCAAGCAATAATCATATAACTGTTGAAGATGATGTCATTGCTCCTAATAAAAAGACTTCCATCTTTGATTGACTTGCAACTGCAAGAACTTCTGTATTCGAGAGATTAGGTCCATTGAAGAAGAACAACAACAAGCATCAAATAAGTTATCTAAAAGTGACAACACTGGCTCCATCTATGAACCAAACGGATTTCAAAAGTTTGATTCCTTCTAGAATGAGGCGACGAGTAGAACTTGTGGTTTCTTGTAAAGAGGAACTAAAGGCAAAGACTCACACTATGGTTTACACCAAGGAGCGTGAGAAAGATGAAGAAAGTGTAGGCTCCTCATATTATGTTACAACCCAGAATGAACATGATGCCTTGCCTCAAACGAAGATTGATAAAGAATTGGAAGATATTTTCTGGTGTTGTCATATATCTGTTAATGAAAATGATCCTCTAAAAAAGGAAGATGCTGGAGATGCTCCACCAGAACTTGAAGAAGGAGTGAAGACCACAATAGATCCCATAAAGAAAGTGAACCTTGGCACTGATGAAGACCCAAGGCCAACTTACTTGAGTGCCTTTCTAAGAGTTGATGAAGAAATCGCTTATATGAATATACTCAAAGAATATAGGGATGTCTTCGCATGGAGTTATAAATAAATTTCTGGCTTGAATCCTAAAGTAGCAGTGCATCAGTTGGCGGTCAAAAATGGTTCTCGTCATGTTAAGCAAGCTTAAAGACGTTTTAGGCCAGACTTGGTTCCATTGATAGAAAATGAGGTTAATAAACTCATCGAGGCAGACTTTATTCGTGAAGTCAAATATCCTACATGTATTTCAAGTATTGTTCCTCTGAGGAAGAAGAATGGCCGAATACGAATTTGTGTTGACTTCAGGGATCTCATTAATGCATGCCCTAAAGATGAGTTCCCTCTTCCCATTCCGGAGCTGATGATCGATGCCACCACTGGTTATGAGGTAATGTCTTTCATGGATGGTTCCTCCGGAAATAATCAAAGTCGCATGACACCAATAGATGAATAACTCACCTCATTTCGCACACCTAAGGGTATTTATTGCTACAAATTAATGCCATTTGGTTTAAAGAATGTTGGTGCCACATACCAAAGGGCTATGCAAAATATATTTGATGAATTGCTCTATAAGAATGTTGAATTCTATGTTGATGATTTAGTGGTAAAGTCAAGAAAGAGGGGTGATCATTTGAAAGACTTAAGAATGGTATTTGAGTTTCTCCGAAGATATCAACTAAGAATGAATCCTTTGAAATGTGCCTTCAGAGTTACTTCTGGAAAGTTCCTTGGCTTCATTGTGAGACACGAGGAATTGAAATTGATCAAGCCAAAGTTGATGCAATATTGAAGATGCCCGAGCCTCAAAATATTCATGAGTTAAAAAGTCTCCAAGGAAAGCTAGCCTATTTGAGGAGGTTCATCTCAAATCTAGCGGGAAGATGCCAACCATTCGATCATCTCATGAAGAAATGTGCTCCTTTTAATTGGGACTAAACATGTAGCGATGCCTTTAAAAATATCAAATTATATCTAGCGAAACCTCCAATTTTGGCAGCCCCTATACCTGAAAAGCCATTGATACTCTACATTGCGGCACAAGAAAGGTCCGTAGGAGTCCTGTTAGCTCAAGAGAATAGTGAAGGCAAATAAAACTCTCATTATTACTTGAGAATGATAACACCAAATGAGCTGAACTATTCCCCAATTGAAAAATTGTGCTTGGCGCTATTCTTCTCAATTCAAAATATGAAGCATTATTTTCAAGCTCATGTTGTTCGTCTAATTTCTAGAGAAAATCCCATCAAGTTTGTTATGTTGAAACCTGTCCTTAGTGACCGACTAACAAGGTGGTACCTCCAATTCCAACAGTTTGAGATCGTGTACATCCCTCAAAAAGTTGTGAAAGGACAAACATTAGCGGATTTCTTGGCAGACCATCCGATACTGGATGATTGGGAGTTAACTGATGAGCTTCCTGATGAAGATGCGATGTCAATTGAAATTCAACCTCCTTGGAAAATGTACTTTAATTGGGCTGCACATCGTGGTGGAGCTAGCGCTGGCGTGGTGTTCATCACTTCACAAGAAGATATTCTACCATTCTCCTTTACTTTGAAGCAATGTTGCTCCAATAATGTTGCTGAATACCAGACGTTGATACTTGGACTTGAAATGACGGTCGACATGAAGCAATTACACTTACAAGTCTTTGGTGACTCTCAGTTGGTGATCAATCAACTCTTGGGAAGTTATGAAGTGAAGAAGCCCGAATTGCGCCCTTATCATGATTATGCTCAAAACTTGATAGGATGGCTTGGAGTTGTAACCCTTCAACATGTGCGTAAAACGAAAAATAAGAAAGTTGATGCATTGGCTTCTCTAGCTTCAACTCTAACCCTTCCTGATCAGATGCAAATGACTATTTGTCAAAAAATGGATAGTACCATTGCCAAATGAGGAAGAATATATAGAAAATGAGCTTGATCATCTCGTCGCCGTTCCTGTAGTTGCGAAGGAAGATTGGAGACAACCCATTATTGACTACATGTGTTATGAGATACTTCCAGAAAATTCAAGGAGAAAGACTGACATTTGTCGTTGTGCACCTCACTTCCTTTACTACAAGGACACATTATATAGAAGATTATTTGAGGGTGTACTATTACGATGTTTGGGAAAGGAAGAACAATTCAATCTCTACAAGAAGCACACTCAGGAGTATGTGGATCTCATCAATCTGGACCGAAACTCCACTTTCACATAAAAAGGATGGGGTATTATTGGCCAACCATGGTGAAGGATTTCTTAGATTATTATTACGACTCAGAAAAACTAGTAGGTGAAACTAGAGCTTTACGTTAGAGTTTTTGAGTTTAATATGGGGTTAGGAGTGTAAAATGGTTTCCCGAACTTGGGTTGAGGGGTTAAATGTCAAGGTACAATCCCCAAGGATTAACCAAGGGTCCTTGAGGAGGACCTTAAAGCCTAACCTCCAAGACCCCCAAATCTGCCAAAATTGCCTAGAAGAGGGCCACCTACGAATCACACCTACGACCAGTAGGTGGACCCATGCCTCGTAGGTAGGGGTCGTTGGTCAGGCCCTCAAAAATAAGTTCCAGTCCACCTACCCATGGTGCTACAGGACAGGGCGTAGATCCACCTACAGTCCGTGGGTCATAGGTGTAGGTGCCGAAGTAAAGGCCAGCATGAGATCAAAGTCACTTGCCGTCTGTTTTCTCTCGGTTCAACAAAGGCAATCCATATTCCCTTACTTCTCAAGTTTTGAATTTTATGAGCCCTTCCTTCACGGGTAAGGATCATCTGCCCTATGAAAACTCATAGCCTCGATAGTGGTCTAAGGTAAGAAAATATGATCCGTCACGTGTGCCAAGGAGATGGTGATTAACATTGAATTCTCTCATCTTGTTTTAATATGAATTGACTCCGCTTCGGTCACCGCCTGTATGGCTGTCTAATCTCGGCTAAGTCAAGGGTAGTTTAGGAAATTTCTTAATGAGTTAGTTAATAGCTTAAAAAGTCTTATATAAGTCTAGGGCTATAATGCTTATGTACATGCTTTGTGAATATATTGAAAGTAATGTGATCATGACTATAATGCATTTGTGTTGTTATTGAAAGGCTATTCTCAATTATACACTTGTGAATGATGATTACATGTTGTGAAGGTTTCCTCAATGTATAATGTACCTTGAATTGGTAGGCTTAGGGCATCCTCTTCTTATGTAACTAAAAGTATCTTGACTTAATGAAGCTTGAATCGGTAGGCCAATGACATCCCTTTCATAAATGATTAATGAAGTATTATAGCTATGTATTGAATCGGTAGACCAATGGTAGCCCTTTCATGATGAGTCTATGAACTACTATAATGATGAACCTTGAATCGGTAGACCTAATGGTAGCCCTTTCATGAGGATTCAATGTGCTATCTTAATAATGTACCTTGAATCGGTAGGCTTATGACACCCTTTCATGTGTTTAAATAATGTACCTTGAATCGGTAGGCTAATGACACTCTTTCATACGTGTAATAATGTACCTTGGGTCGGTAGGCCAATAGCATCCCTCTCATGTGTAATAATGTTAAAAGAGAATGAACTACTTTATGGGAATTTAATGCTTAACATAGAGTGGATATTGTAAGGTGGAAGCTCTCCCATGTTAGGCCGGGTTTCTATTAACACCTTCTTTATCCCATGACTATGTGCCCACATAGGTTATAGCTAGTGGATCCACCTAAGCCAAATTACTAGTTCTACCTTAGATAAGTAGACAAACCCCTTATGGTGTGGGATAGACACCGGATTCCATGATTTTTTCACATGGTCTCTGTCGGTTAGGGCTTATTCCCATCATGTGAGTTATGTGCTATGGTTACTCAAGAGTTTATATGAAGTGTGGGTGGTAGTATGAGATGCCATCCATGCATTGCACAAGTAGGCTTTGAGAGTGGCTATGGTGTGTTTCTCGAATGTCATAACGTCTAATGAAATGAATGTGCTATAATGATGATGCTAATGAAAATGTTGACTTAAAGGCTAAATGTAATAATGAATGCTTAACTTGAATTATTGATATGAGTTGCTTTCCTTGATATGACTTATTAAATGTGAATGTTTCTTGTCTATGAGTATTATCTAAAGATGGGACCAAAGAATGGTGAACATGACTATGGTAGCCTCAAAAGGGTACTTAGTATGAATGGTATTATGGGATGCCATTCATACATTGCACAAGTATAACTTAGGGTTGCCTAAGTGATGGTTTTATTATGTTATAATGATTTACATGATGAATATACTTGTGACTTATGTTTTTATACTAAAAGTACATGATCATTCTCAAACTTGTCAAATGCATGGTTTTCATCTAAAATGTCCTTTTTAGCATGATTTTTGCATGACTATCATACTTAGTACATTTTTGTGCTAACCCATATTTCTTCTACATTTTTCTACAAAGTTTAGGGTTAGGTGATATCGGCTTCCATCCTCGTGGATAAGTTCATAGTAGATCAAGAAGAGAAGTTATGGTGAGTCCTCATAGTATCCAAGGGCTTGACCATCATGTCCTTTACATTTCATTATTATGTTTAGAGCTTTTGTATGGGTTGCATCCCAAAGTTTTAGTCTTACGGTTCTAGATGGTTTGAGACAAAGTATAGACTGCCGCTCATGTTTATAAAAGACTTCGATTGTAAAGGAAAAAGTTTTAAATTTTTGCACCATATTATATTGTTTTATGTTATGAATGCTATGAGGCTTGTATGGGGCTCTTCGAAGGCTTGTACACCGTGTCACGTCCGGGGTGTAGGCTCGGGTCGTGACAATTATGCTCGAAGGTGCACTGTTTGCCAATTTCATGTAAATTTCATTCATCAGCCGCCCAAAGTATTACACCCAACCATTACCAAAATCTTCTGGTGAACACTTGTACATCTTGGCTGCAACAAATTACTTCTCAAAATGGGTTGAAGCTGTCGCTCTTAAAGAGTGAAGAAAGAGAATGTTGCAAATTTTATCCTATCTATCACTTTGGCATCCCTCGCTACATAATAACTAACAATGACAAGCCATTTGATAACAAGTTAATGAACACGATTTGTGATCTCTTTGGCTTCAAGCAGCGTAAATATTCTATGTATCATGTTGCCACCAATGGTCTTGCTGAAGCATTCAATAAGACTCTATGCAACCTGCTCAAGAAAGTTGTCTCCAAGTCTTAACGAGATTGGCAAGAATGAATAGAAGAAGCTTTGTGGGTATATAGGAGAACATACCGCACACCAACTCAAGCGACACCATATTCACTTACTTTTGGTGTTGAAGCAGTCTTGCCACTTGAGCGTCAAATGCCTTCCTTGAGACTTGCTATTCAAGAAGGGTTTAGTGAAGAGTAAAATGCTCGACTACGTCTTGCAGAGTTAAAAGCACTTGATGAAAAGAGAATAGAAGCTCAACAAAATCTTGAATGTTATCAAGCTCGTCTATACCGTGCTTTTAACAAGAAGGTTCGCTTGAGATGCTTTCAAGTTAGAGACCAAGTCCTCGCAGTAAGAAGACCCATCATTACTTGACATAAATCTTTGGGCAAATTTTCCTTAAATTGGGATGGACCATATGTTGTACAAGAGGCATATTCAAACGGTACTTACAATGCTGATGGCGTAAGGATCGATCCTATTAATGCCAAATTCCTGAAGAGGTACTACCCTTGAGGTAAGATGATGCTCTGTAAGGTACAAGCATAAACTGCATGTCACTCCTGTCCCGCAAGAGTATAAACTGTGTACGGCACAACAACAAAAAAAATAAAAAAAATCACTCACTCCCCCAGAACTACGTTGTGACTTGATCCTCTTCACTGAGGTACGTAGGCGCTTAGAATCATATTCTAAGTTCAGTTGCATGAGTGCCAAATAATCACATGTCTTCACTTGATCTATCACATTAAAGTCAAAGCAATACGTATTTTATTTTATCTTTTGTCTCATCAAACTTTAGACTTGTACGAAGTATTGATGGGTCAATAGGGGGGGGGGGGGAAACCCTTATAAAATATGAATTTCTTCAACATCATGCTTGAAGTTTCTTTAAATTCAGCCAAGTATACAAATTGAAGTCTTCAAATTATTCAAGTTTGCAAGTTAAAGTTTTCAAATCCTTCAAGTATGGAAGTTGAAGTCTTCAAATCTTCCAAGTATACAAGTTGAAGTCTTTAAATCCTTCGAATATGCAAGTTGAAATCTTCAAAATCTCCAAACCTGCAAGTTAGATTCTTAAATCAATCCATCCAGTAAGTTGAAGCCCTCAAAAGTTTTTCAAATTGAAGCATTAAAACTGCAACATTTGCAAGCCATATTTGAATGTAGAAACTTAAAGAAATGAGGAACTTCTATTTTTTTTATTCTTATTGGCATGAATGTGGATGGAGCTTGTATTATTCAAACTTGCAATCAAAGAATAAAGAGCAAATTGAAGAATGCAATTAAAGATGTGTATAATGTTGGATATAAGATGAAACAAAGGAAACATTATTCTCATTAAAAAATCATCTAGCATATCAATCAAACTCTAAAAGAAATAGACAAATAAATAAATAAAATCTAATCCAAGCACAGTTTGTAATTGATCAGTTCTTGACACATAGCCTCTAGATGCTCTTTCTTTTGTCCTAGATCATTCGTCAAGTCCGCATCAAAACATGCATCAAATTCATGGGTTGAAAATAAGGTTGCTAGCTTGGCTCCTTCAACTTCATCCTCGACAACTGTTAAAAGGAATTTCAAATCTTACACCCTTTTGCACAACGCTCTTATCTCCTTCTTCATATTATCTGGCGACTGACGAAGGGTGGATACCTCCTCAACTTTATCTTGCTCCTCAAACATAGCATTTGTGAGACGTTCTCCCACTACTACAAACAACTCTTTTCTGGGGCTTTCCACATCCATATCATGAAGGGTTGATCATGCTTGATCATATGAAGCGGAAAAATCAAAGAAAGAGTTCAATAACTTTTTCAAAGGTGAAACATCAACGTCCTTGTAATCCATCTCTTTGATAATTACTTGAATTTCATGTCTAAGAGAAGAAGTAGAATCTACGTCACTTCTTGAAAGTTTGCCCTTAATAACATTCCAAAGAGCAGAAATAAAATCTTTCTGAGCACCTAGGATGACTTTCTTCCTATTACATACGGACATAGCAGGTGGTGGATGCTTGCATGCTTCATACCCCAAGTCATCTTTAACCTCATCGCAAGAGACATAAGGTGGCCCCTTTTCCACTTGAGTCACAAGAGGTAGTTTCATCAAATGTGAACATGATATAGACTTACCACTATCTTGTGACTTTTCTCATAGTGGTGTTGCAATATTGTTCTCCTACATAAAAAAAGAGAGGGATAAATAGTCAAGTAAAAAAATGCTAAGATATAGTCGATAGTGTAAAGGTCTTAACCATACCTTATTGAGTGGGATTGTTATAGTTCTTGAAGTGCTACTCGCATTGTCACACGATTCAACCACGGGTGGGATAATGATGTCTAATACCCTTTATCTCCTAAAAAAGACTTTCTTGCTACTACTTTAACTCTTACCTTTAAGCAACCTCTTGGAAACATAAGAGGCTTGAGTGGGTGTTTTCCTTTTTGGTGCTACCGAAGGCAATTGAGACTCTATTTACGTTTGCGGGGTACCTTAACACCCAAAGGAGAAGGCATACCAGTATTAAGGACTTTGTTCTTACACATTTCCCAGAACCTTCTAAATGTACAACGGGAATCGGCCTAGCAACATCCACTAAAGCTTGCAAATGTTCATCAAGGAATTTCTGGTGAGTTTTCTTCCACTAAGATTAATAGTCAGATCTAAAGCAATTTCCCGCATTAGGTGTGATTGAAGGAAAAGTTGCTCGTGATCCAGATCGACTCATAGTTCAAATTTGCAAAAACGTAAGACCTTTGTCCAAAGAGACACTACGAATATCATTCTTCATGATACCAGGGACGTTTTGGTAGAATCCAAATTGATGACTGAAGCGATGTGGGCTATATGGCTCAATAATGAATGAATCTCTACATCGAAGAGGGAGATAGTTAAAGCGAATACTCATAAAATAGCTTGATTCCAACTCTGGTGCATGATTATTATCCACAAATACATTTTATCGCATTGTTGCTATCAAAATACCTTGCACCACCCTCTCCAGAATATACTACTATAGTGGGGACAAATGGTCCATTGGAAAATGCATAATGAGTTTTAAAAATAATGAGCAAGCCAACCATAAACATAGTGGATAGGGAAGCAGACTTTAATTTGATTAAGTTGTGATAAAGTCAGGATCTTATTTAAACCATTGTAGATGCTGGATAATACCGGGACCGCAAGACTGATCTTCTTCCCACTCGCCATATGTTTGCCATCTTGAAAGTTCGTGGACGAACAAACTCACCTTCTTTATTAGGAAGGACGAAAGCACACAACCAACAAGATAAGAAAGCTGCTAGATATGTTTCATCTTTTTTATCAACTCTCACTCCAAGTCTAGAAAACATCCTTTCTTCGACATGCGACCATCTTGTTATATCTAGTAAGTCCCCACTAGGTTTATGGGTTGATTTGGGGCGAGCAAACTTCTTTTCCTCCCTCGGTGGAGCAGCTTCATACCTCTGAGGTTCCTTACACCAAAAACTTATCCACCTGCTAAAAGATACTTCTTGATTAGCCCCCCGAAGATGATGAAATGCCGCAAACAAATATTCACAAGTTCGTGGAATGTATTTTGTCCTCTTTTCAATGGAACCCACAAGTTCCTTGGCCTCATACACTATTTATTCATTAAGAGAATCCCAAATCGGTAAGCCTCCAAGAGTATGTAAATCCCATAAATAAATAGATAATTCTCTGACAGATGTAAGAAGTGTATTAGTTTTTGGACACAAAGCTTCACAGAATGCTTGTAAAATATCTGAATTACGGTCATAAGTGAATAGAGATACATAAATGACATCATAAATTTGGGCCGTACCCAATACCTCTTGGCTACTACCAAGTATATCCTCGGTCCACTCCCAATACCCTGGAATGTGATAATACTCTCCCTCAATTGTCATTGTGTTCCCCCATCGAATCTCGCCTTGAATTATGCAACGACCTAAACTTGGAAGAGAAGTTGCACTATTAGCATGATGATGATTTGGCACTTGAAGAGACCACACATTGAGTAAATTATTAGTAGTATGAGTGTGCACTGAAGTCCAATTCACCATATAGAATGGATTTTTCAAAAAAGGCCACTGACTTGCATATCGACTGACTAGTGGAGTATGAGTTAAAAATCAGGTTTGCTCTCCTCCTTCTCCCGTCTCAACTACAAGATGCCTAAGTTTGGTAGAGGGAGAGCTGTATAGCCTGAAAATCGTCATTTCTTAAAACTACAAGGAATAAGAAGAGGCCGTTAGTGACAAAACTTGGGCATATAATAGAAAAGAAAAAAAGGGTCATCATCAGGAAAACTCTTTGTCATTCTTAAAGTGGGGATACGTAGCCATTCTGTTTATGCCACAAGGTTACCCCTGGATTACCTTCATTAAGGTGGGGATGCGTATCCATCATCTTTTCACCTTAAGAATACCATAAAATTACCTTTCTTAGGGTGGGGATGCATATGCATCCTCTTTTCGCCTTGAGAATACCATAAAGTTACCTTTCCTTAAGGTGGGGATGCGTATCCATCCTCCTTTCACTTTAAGGATACCATAAAGTTACCTTTCTTAAGGAGGGGATGCGTATCCATCTTCTTTTCACATTAAAAATACCATAAAGTTACTTTTCTTAGGGCGGGGATGCGTATCCATCCTCTTTTCACCTTAAGAATACCATAAAGTTACCTTTCTTAGGGTGGGGATGCGTATCCATCCTCTTTTCGCCTTAAGAATACCATAAAGTTACCTTTCCTTAAGGTGTGGATACATATCCATCCTCTTTTCACCTTAAGGATACCATAAAGTTACCTTTCTTAGGGTGGGGATACGTATCCATCCTCTTTTCTCCTTAAGAATACCATAAAGTTACTTTTCTTAGGGCGGGGATATGTATCCCTACTCTTTTTGTCTTAAGAATACCATAAAGTTACGTTTCTTAGGGCAGGGATGCGTATTCATCCTCTTTTCACCTTAAGAATATCATAAAGTTACATTTCCTTAAGGTGGGGGATACATATCCATCCTCTTTTCACCTTAAGGATACCATACAATTGCCTTTCTTAGGGTGGGGATGTGTATCCATCCTCTTTTCACCTTAAGGATACCATAAAGTTACCTTTCTTAGGGCAGGGATGCGTATCCATTTTCTTTTCGCCTTAAGAATACCATAAAGTTTCCCTTCTTAGGGTGGGGATGCGTATCCATCCTTTTTTTCCCTTAAGAATACCATAAAATTACCTTTCTTAGGGCGGGGATGCGTATCTATCCTCTTTACTCCTTAAGAATACCATGAAGTTACCTTTCCTTAAGGTGGGGATGCTTTCCATCCTCTTTTCACCTTAAGGATACCATAAAGTTACCTTTTTTAGGGCGGGGATGCGTATTCATCCTCTTTTCGCCTAAATAATACCATAAAGTCACTTTTCATAGGGCGGAAATGCGTATCCACCTCTTTTCTCTTTAAGAATACCTCTAGATTACCTTTCTTAAGGCGGGGATGCATATCCTTTCTCTTTTCACCTTAAGAATATCATAAAATTACCTTTCTTAGGGTGTAGATGTGTATCCATCCCTTTACACCTCAAGATGAAATTCATGTGTTGTAATCAAACTCTCAATTGTGTAGCCTCCATAAAACATAAATATTGCTCCCTGTGATCTAAAAAAATAGCACACAAAAATAAAGAAAAAAAAGAAAACACGTAACTTGATGCTTACACATCGAACACGAAGAGAATCTGCAAGAATGGTCTCCAAAGTTGTTGATGTTGATGTTGAAAGAATAAGGAGGAAGCATCTATTTATAGGTGTTGTAGCAAGGAGTCCTTCTCCTAAACTGACAATGATTTCTATTATCCTAGGATTCAATTTAAAGCTATTTGAATTTGGTTTGGATGTGGACTTCGAAAATACACCGGAATAATTGGTTATTGGCAGCCAACTTCCATAATTGGATAGGGTTAGGAAGTTCAATTTTGAATAGATTAGAAAAAGGCATAGTATTAATTCATGTGTAAGTCCCACAAAGTAATAAATCATATGCAGCTGACCAAATTTATAATAGGGGGAATATTTCATTTTGTTCACTATATTTATTTGTGACCAAAGAACAAAAAATTTCACTCGATGGAATGGAATCGGCAGTTTTGAGCTGCAATGTTGAAAGAGGCATGTCATATATAAAACTTACTAGATATTTCAAACCTTGTCTTCAATCATAACAAGTGTGCACTTCGACAAGACTTGAAGTAGGGACATTTGTAAACATTTAAAATTTATTAAATATAAATTTATAAAATGATTCGAATTATATTAAATTCGTGAATGTATTAGTCCAAATAAATATTATGGATTAATATAATTGAGTTAATTATTTAAATCCAATAAATATGAATTTAATTAAATCCCGCTCCATAAAGCCCATATGCCATGTCACTCAAATCGATTTGCCGAAGGGAGTCCTCTTCTAGTCACACCTCCTCTATTTTAAAACTATAAATAGGGGTCCTCGTAATTCAGAAAACATAACCAATAATTCTAACGAAAAGCTATAGAAAGCTCGTGGATCAAAGGCCGCAGATTTCTCTACAAGCTACAAGTTCAAGAATTCAAGAATTTAAGCGTTCAAATTTTAAGAACGATCAAGATCAAGACCATCGAATTCAAGATCAAGCTCGAAACCCTTGAATTCAACTAGAAGTCAAGATCAAGATAAAATTCTAGTTCAAGATCAAGATAAAGATAAAGTTCAAGTTTAAGATCAAGATCAAGTTTAAGTTCAAGATAAACTCAAGATCAAGCTTAAGAGCCCTAAAATTATATCTGAAAAGGCAAATTCAGAGGAATCATAGAGATTGTAACACTCACACTTTAAATCAATAAAACGATTGTTGCGATATTTTTCTGTTCTTGATTATTACATTGTCGACGCGAATTTTATTGTCTACACTCATGTCTGAAATTTATTTATTTTTGACGAAATGTTATCTTTTGTTTGTTTTAGTATATTTGTTTTTCTTTCGATGGAGCGATACAAGTAGCATTATCTTCAATATTATTAGAGTCTTCTCTTCAAAAGAAAAATCATACATCTCATATATGTTAAGTCACTTGCTTTAGAAGTTGTTAGTATCTTAGCAAGACTTGGATAAGTATTAATAAATTGGTTGTCTTGTAGAAAATGATAATATGACAACACTCTTATATTAAAATAGATAACTTACATGCTATTAGATGTTATTTAGATCAAATAATATTCATGGATTTGTACAACCAACAATTTCTTAACAATATTGATTAGAAATAATAAATTCATACCAATATTTAATTTTACTCAAATATCTCCACATAAAAGGGAAATTATATCTTACATGTACATTAATAAAAGAATAATCTCATGAGTTGTAATACCAGGATACATAAGTGCAACTATTGCACTAAGTTATGATATGCTTTAAGAGGTCGTTTGGTAGAGTGCATAAGAATAATGCTAAATAGAGTGTATTAACAATGCATGTATTAGTTATGCTTGCATTAGTTATACATAGATTATTTTTATGCATTGTTTGGTTTGATGCATAAAAAAAATAGCATGCATTGCATAAAAAAACTAATTTACAAAGATACCATCCACTATTATTGTAGAACAGATGTAAAAAAGGGTTTTGAGGGGCAATTCAGTCTTTAATCATGCTAATGTATGCATTAAAATACTTGCATTGCTAATACCTAGAAATCCATGGTATTAGCAATGCACAACTTAATACACAATAGAGTGTATAACTAATGTAAACATTAGTTATACATAGGTTGGAAAAGAGTACCAAACAAGGTACTAGTAATACACATGGCTCATTAATGCATTCATTATTTTTCCTAATACACTCTACTAAACGACCCCTAAGTGTTTTCATGAGATCAAAGTTATTCTTTCTTTATGTTAAGCGATCTCACAATCATTGGAGTACTCAATTAAATCGTTTTAAGACCTTTTAAATTCTTCAAGAATTTGCATATAACATTCACCGTCTAACTAGATGTAACAATTATTCATTCTGCATATTCAAGTATTTCATCAATTGTCATGCTGAAAGAAACTTCAGTGCATCCACCACATGAGAATATATCTTCATACAATAATGTAAAGACTTTAACAAAATAATCTATGCTATAAGGCCTAAGATATACTTTTTATATCTTGGGTTATACGTCTGCATAATAAATTTTTCGTACCCCACTTACATTATACCTTGATCTATGGACTATAAGTCCAAAGCATCTCTTTTCTGAGTGAAATAAAATATACTACTTGAGTTGTAAATTTTATTTGACCAATCATTTATCAATTAATACTATTTAACAGATTCAAAATCAAGATTTCTTTATTATCATTTATCGTTATGAGCATTACATTATATCAAAGGTACCATTGACAATCATTTTGAGATTAATTTCAATACGACATAACTTATGAATATCATTTCATTTATCCTCATTTTCAGTTGCCTAAATCTTTGCTACGGTTTTATGAAGTATTATGTCAAAGTACTATTTTAAAAAGTTTTTGCTTCATTATTTTGACCATTTTTATCATTTGCTTTTCTTCTTCTTCCATGAGTTTTATCTTTATAATCGATTGATCTATCATGCTACATGGGAATTATTAACTCTTCTTCAAAGGCCTTTCATTAAGCATTATAACTAAATAATAGCATAAGGTTGGTAAATACATTTGACAATTGACTTTGCGATATTTTACAATTAAAATTATCTCTTGAACTTCAAGTTAACATTTTCTTAAACGAGGATCTAGAAAATTCTTTCATGTATTACTTTCCGCTACTTATCATCTCTTTCTTATGTTAAAAAATTTAACATATATTTAATTTTTATTTAAGGACTCATCTTTATATGTTGTGGTTCAATAATTAATTTATATGTGCACATTCAAAATATTTAAATGAGAATTATTTGGTTCCTGATCTTGAACCAATAATAAAATAAAAATTGTTACTTTTATGCATACAAGTGCTGTTACATGTTAAATAACACATCTCAAACAAAAACAATATTTAGAAATTTTATTCTCATAACTAATAATTTATCTAAACAAGAAACATACAATTTCTGCTATGTCAACTTGTTTATAAACCAACATTATCAACACAATTTTAAACTGGAACCATGCGCTTCATTAATAATTTGAGCAAACGATCCTGTAAAAATCAAATTGCAAGTTGATATCGTTCACACATCTGACCATATCATAGATATAGTTATTAAAATCATATAATAGTAAATGATCCACATAAAAAGTGAGCATGCTCATATCCACTTCTTTTTTTTATGTTCCAAATTTGAGGAATTCACCCTAATTTTAGCTGATATAATAATCAATTTATCAGGACGAGTGATAAATTTGTATTGTATCAACTTATTTAACTCTGAAGCATGAGTTGTTACCTTATTTTAATGCTATTAAATATTTTTTGCAATTGTTTTTGGATAGATTAGCAAACTAGTAAAAAATCCTAATATAATTATTAAAAACATCCATATTTTATAAATATTTGTAAAAATGTCAAAATGTCAATATTTTAGAAAATATTGTGTTTCCTAATTTAGTTCCTATTTTATCTCACCTTAATTACACGTTTTTCAGCTCATTCGCTCTCATATGTTTTAAAAACAAGAGTATTTTTCTCTCTCACTGATTTCCTCTTCCAATTCTTATTCATCTTTCAACTCCCACTTCTCTCTCTTTCGTTATTTTCATTTTTTTTCTTCAGAAATTGAAAAATATATCTCTAAAGATATTCACAACTATTCCTTTGAATAAGGTATGCATCTTTATCTGATTTTTAGGTTTGTTTACTGATTTTTATTTTTATTTAAATTTTTTTAAAATTTTGTTTGTAGTTGAGTATTAAATTGACCAATTTCGTTTAGGATTTGAAAACCACAAAATCACTCTCTAATGACCGAATCCAAGAGGATTACAAGAGGTATCCAACTTAATCAATAATTTTCTAGCGAGTTTCCATCCTTTAATCTATGTATTACTCAATAAATAGAGGATAATGTAGGATCTGATGCTAAGCTGACGGAAGAGACGATTGAAGAGTTGGTGTCACTTCCTGAGGCTGTCCCCTTGACGTAAACACGAGACCTAGGATAACGAGTGACCCCGAGCTAACCTTGAAGCTGGCATATCATAAGCATACTAAAACAACTGAATAAGGAGATACTATGTGGAAACTAAAACAGTAGATAACTTAAAGTGGGGAATATCCAAAACTGATCTAAATATATAAAATGTATTACGAGTCTGGTGATACTGAGCAGTCACTCAAAAGCTAAAGCTGAATCTAATACTATGTCTGAAAAAGCCTCTACTGACTAGAGTTGCTGGGACATGCCCCCAGCTAACTCTAGCAAGACTGGAAACTGAAATAAAAGACTGAATATGAAAGACATGTATGTTGTCCTCGAAGCATGAGAACTCACCACTGAAGCTAGTGAATACGGATCGAGAACCGATATATGTGTGATATGGATGCTGAATACCTGAACCTACATCATAAAATGATGTAGCACAGAGTATGCATCAGTACTTGAAATGTATTGAGCATGCATGCTATAGAATATAGCTGAACAAATATATAATCTGAGCAAAACATAAAGCACTGATATAATATGAACAGTATGTAAATGCTGAAATATAACTGAAAACTGAGATAAATGCAATGACAAAGTACTGATCATGAACAAAATATGCTGAAACTAAATACTGACGTGTAAACTGAAAGCCTGGTCATATGCACTAAAGTCTGACTATGAGAGCTACTATTAACCGACATAAAAACATGTGATCTAAGCGTTGAGTCCGATGTATAAGCCCCATCGAGAGGACCTAATATACCTTGCCAGGGGTATAAAGGCATGAATGGCGTGATCACTAAATTTGATGCCCACAGAGGGTACTTATAAAACCTATAGGGGCACGTACTTCTGGGACTATGAGGGTATGCTAAACCCTAGTCCAACTCTGTGCTAAGTCTACTCCCAATTGGAAATGTGTATGACACAACATAATTGAAATACTGGATAGCTTAATATTATGACATATAAATCTGAGAATGCAACATTTAGGTATTGACAATGAAACATTCGAAACTGGAGCATGTATATATGTTTATTTGACCTAGAAATTGTAATTCACGAACTAAGAGAATCTACACAACTAGGGTTCTGAGTTTAATGCATAGAACTAAGCAACGATTTCACAAAAACATGATAATCTGATTAAGAAAACTATAACAACTAATTCATAACCAATATCTAAGGTTTTAGAAACCCTAAGTCTAAGCATGAAATAGCAAATCAAGAATCTAACTGAATTTTAGGGACCTAGTGGATGAAAGGAACCCACTAGTGAAATCCCACATACTTGGTGACAAAATTCATGGAGAAATATTTCTATTTTGGGGCTGGAACTAAAGAAAACCTGCTATGTGTCCTTTAGAAAAACCGGCGCCTCTTTCTCTTTTATTCGTTCTAATTTTTGGTGAGTTTAGAGAATAAAGGATTTAGGTAGGTTTTGACTAAGTTACTAGGCTTAAACTAAGTAAAATGACGTAGTTTAGGGGTTAAACGATGTAGTTTAGGTGTCCAACACATAGATGTAAAGACCAAAACAATCCCAACTTAAAATCTGATGGGGGCCTTCCACGGACCCTATGATGGACCGTCAAAGGGACCACGACCCGTCAAGTGGGCTGTGGTCTATTGGCCAGTGGCTATTGATTTTAGGGAGGGCCGACTAAGAGCCCTACCACAGCCCGTGTAAAGGACCACGGACCGTGAAGGTCACCATGGTTCTTCACTTAGGCTGGGGTCTGCTGGCTTAGGACGACGGGCTTCACCATGGATTGTCATCAAAACCCTGACCCGTGGATGACTCTGTGGGCTAATGCCTGGGCTGGGTTGGTTCTTCCAGGATTACAAGAGCTTCCCCATGGCTCGTGAAGGGTCCCATGGTCCACCTCTTTTGGGAGGGTATGAACCACGGGCGAGTTGATGGACCGCGGTTCCTTTCACAGTCCGTGAATGTTGCCGTGGTTCATCAAATTTTTTTTGAGTTTTCTACTGAAAGTCCATGTTTGATTTTTAGGTGTTACAATATCTCCCCCTTGGGAACATTCGTCCTCGATCGAAGCCTAAACTAGATGAGTATGTAGGGAAAGAGCTGCAATCCTTACCACTAAGTACTAGAAACTGATACTTGGCTAAACTGAGTTCCAAGAACATGCAAATATGCTGAAAATGCAAGAACAACTGAAAGAACATGATACCAAGACTCAATTTACGCAAGAGTAAACTGAGAGACCGGAGAGGAACTATTACCTCAAGCTGGAATGGAATCGGAAGGAAAGATATAAAGATACTTGGCCTTCATAGCTGCTTCTGCTTCCTAAGTAGCTCCCTCTATGGACTGACTCCTCCACAAATCCTTCACTGAAGCGATTTCTTTATTTCTTAATCTACGAACCTGACGGTCAAGAATCTCTACTGTACTTCTTCATAAGTGAGACTATCCTGCACGGCCACACTCTCTAATGGTACTATTGATGTCGGATCACCCACACACTTCTTCAACAATGAAATGTGAAAGATTGGATAGATAACTGCTAGTTCTGCTGGTAATTCTAACTCATAAGCCACATTACCAACCCTTTTCAGGATTCAATAAGGGCCGACGTAACTAGGACTGAGCTTTCCTTTCTTGCCAAATCTTATCACCCCCTTCATGGGTGACACCTTCAGGAAGACCCAATCATCGATTTGAAACTCTAAGTCCTTTCTCCTCACATCTCCATAGGAATTCTGACGACTCTGGGTTGTCTTAAGTCTATCTCTGATGAGCTGAAATTTTTCCATAGCTTCATGAACCGAATCAATCCTTATCAAGGCTACTTCACCTACTTCAAATCAACCGATTGGGGACCTGCATCTACGCACATATAAGGCCTCATATGGGGAAATCTGAATACTAGAATGAAAGCTATTATTATATGCAAACTCTATAAGAGGTAGGTGATCATCCCAACTACCCTTGAAATTGATTACGCAAGCTCTCAACATGTCCTCTAAGGTCTGAATGGTACGCTCTGTCTGACCATCCGTCTGTGGATAAAATGATGTACTGAGATTTACCTTAGTACCAAGACCTTTCTAAAACAATTTCCAGAAATGAGAGGTAAACTGAAGACCTCTATCTGAGCTAATATACAAAGGAACCCCATGCAACCTGACTATCTCATTAGTGTAGATTTTGGCGTAATCCTCCGCTTAATCTGTAGTCTTGATAGCCAAGAAGTGACCAAACTTAGTAGCTCTGTCTATTATCACCCAAATAGAGTCATGTTGTTTGCGAGTACGAGGTAAACCCGTAATGAAATCCATGTTTATCACTTCCCATTCCATGTAGGAATGTTAATCTCCTAAGTCATACCTCCTGGTTTATGATGTTCTACCTTAAATTTTTACCAATTATTACATTGGGACACAAAATCTGCTATGTCCTTCTTCATGCCGTTCCACTAAAAGGCTTCCTGCAGATCACGGTACATCTTAGTGGCACCTGGATGAATGGAATACCTGGAGCTATGGGCTTCTGTAAGGATCTGCTTCCTCAGTTCACCAACATTAGGAACACATACGCGACCCTGGTGATGAAGCACAACATCTCCACTTTGGGAGAAAACCTGTACTTTCTGCAGATGAACTGCACCTTTCAACTGAAGCAATATAGGGTCACTATCTGCTTGTTTTTCCTTAAACTCTGCTACTAATGAAGATTCAGATCTATTCTAAGCCATCATACCACCATCTGACATGTCCGTAAGACCAACTTTTAAGCGAGGAAGCCGGTGAACATCTTTTGCTAATTCCTTCATTTTTTCCTGAACATGTGCTACACTACCCATAGACAGTCTGCTGAGAGCATCAGCCACTACATTGGCCTTACCTGGATGGTAAAACATATTCATATCATAGTCCTTGAGGAATTCAAGCCATCTCCTCTAACAAAGATTCAACTCCTTCTGGGTGAACACATACTGGAAGCTCTTATGATCTGTGAACACATCTACTCGAACACCATATAAGTAATGTCTCCAAATCTTTAGGGCAAATACTACAGCTGCAAGCTCAAGGCCATGAGTTGGGTAGTTCTTCTCATGTACCTTAAGCTATCTAGAAGCATAAGCTATAACCATACCTCGCTGCATTAGCACACAACCTAGGCCGACCCTGGATGCTCGCAATAAATCACATAACCGTCTGAACCATTTAGTAAAGTCAAGACCGGAGCTGTAGTCAACCTAGTCTTCAGTTCTAAGAATCTTTTCTCACACTCATCTGACCATTGAATTTGACCTTCTTCTGAGTCAACTTGGTCAATGGGGAAACTATGGATGAAAATCCTTCAACAAATCTCCTGTAATAACCGGGCAAACCCAAGAAACTTCTGATATCTGTTGGAGAGGTGGGTCTGGGCCATTGTTTCACTACCTTTAGTTTCTGAGAATCCACTCGGATTCCTTCGCTAGACACCACATGACAAAGGAAAGAGACATACTCTAACCATAATTCACATTTGCTGAACTTAGCGAATAAGTGGCGATCTTTGAGAGTCTACAGAACATCTCTCAGATGAGTTGCATGCTCCTCCTCACTCCGAGAATAAATGAGGATATCATCTATAAAGACGATGACGAACAAGTCAAAATACTATTTGATTACCCTGTCTATTAAATCCATGAAAGTTGCAGGAGCATTTGTTAATCCAAAAGACATAACTATAAATTCATAATAATCGTATTGAGTTTTGAAAGCTGTCTTCAGAATGTCACTATATCTGACTCTGAGCTGCTGATAGCTGGATCTGAGGTCTATCTTAGAAAAGCAACTAGCACCCTGAAGTTGGTCGAATAGGTCATTAATCTTGGGGATGGGGTACTTATTCTTGATTGTGAGCTTGTGCAACTGCCGATAGTCAATGCACATTCTGAGAGAACCATCTATCTTTTTCATGAACAACATTGGAGCACCCCATGGAGAAATACTAGGTCTTATGAATCCCTTATCTAGAAGGTATTTCAACTGTTCTTTCAATTCGTTTAACTCAACTAGAGCCATTCTGTAAGGAAGAATCGAAATGGGCTGGGTATTTGGAAGGATATCTATTCCGAAGTAGATTTCCCTTTCGGGAGGAACTCCAGGAAGTTTTTTCTAGAAACACTTCTTGAAACTCATTTATTACTAGGATTGACTCAAGAGTTGGGGTTTCAGAGTTTGAATCCTTAACCCGAACAAGATGATAGATATACCCTTGGAAATCATTTTTCTAGCCTTAAGGTAAGAGATAAACCGACCCATAGGCACTGAGCTACTACCCTTCCATTCTAAGATTGACTCGTTTGGAAATTGAAACCGAATGATTCTGGTTCTGCAATCAACTAAGGCATAACAAGAATGCAACCTATCCATGCCTAGAATGATATCAAAATCTACCCTTTCTAACTCTACAAGATTTGCTGAGGTGACTTTCTGAGAGACTGTGACAGGGCAATTTTTGTATACTCATCTAGCTATCACTGGGTCACCAACTGGAGTAGAGATTGAGAAGGGTTCTGAAAGAGTTTTGGGTCTGACACTGAAGATTACTGCTATATCAGGAGTTACAAAGGACAGTGTACCCCCTGGATCTAACAATGCATAAACATCTAACTGAAAAACTCGTAACGTACCAGTGACCATATCTAGAGAATCTTTCTGGTCCTAGCAAGCCTGGAGAACATACAACCTGTTCTGGCGCTGAACGCCTCCTGTACCAGACGAAGCACCCTGCTGGTACTGCTGGAGCTGTAGACTGAGTCCTATTGTTGTTACCTCTTTTTCCCTACCTGGTTGAAGGGCAATCCTTCAACCTATGGCCAGACTGACCACACCCAAAACACCCTTCCTTGACTACAAGACACTCGCCCGGATGGTTCTTACCACACTTTGGACAATTTGGGAAAGTCCTATTACCTGAATTAGTCCCTTAAGACTTAGAGCCTAATGCCCTACCTTTCTGATCTTGTCGAAACCTGGGGTGTGACACCCCGTGGTCTAGTAGGCCAACTATTGCTAAGTTATTGGGCAACAAGCCAAGGGAAAAGGGCAAGGGCCTAGCTTGATAAGACACTGCCCCATCTTCATGACCACCACCACGGTCAGTGGTGAGGACCACGACTCATGGTGTGGTCTATGGTGGTTAGGGCAGGAGCTCCCCATGGGGCTGCCTAAAGTTGGCTCATCTCCACGAGCCATTTCACGGCCAGTGGTGAAGACCACCCCTCGTGAGAAGGCTCATGGTGATGCCTTCACCCCTTAGAGGCCAAACCAAGGTGGCCTAGCCACTGGAACAAGGAGCATGGGCAGGACCACGGCCTGTGGTGAGAACCATGGCTCGTGGAGCCTGCCGTGGAGCCTTGCACTAGGCTGCCCAAGTCAGAGCTTTATGGGAAATTCCAATTGAAGGGGGCATTAAGTGAGGTCATTTTGCCTAGATTTAGTACACCAATATAAGCTATTTTAACCCTTTTAACTCACCATTCAAGACATTATTTCAAAAACCCCAAAAGAATCCCAAAGTTCATCCTCTCAAATATTACTCTCTTTAGAACTTGATAAAGAAGAAAGAGTTGGAGCTAGGGTCAAGACCAAATCTCTATTCCTCAAGATTTTGTGGGCTTTGTGATCAAGGTATGATAGCTATTCATTGATTTCACGTAACAGGACACTTCTTACAATACTAAGTGCCAACGATCATTAGTCAATAATATAACCCAACTAAGTGAGTTGGGGTCGAATCCCACAGGGAGTGATACGTGCTTAGGATTCAAGAGCCAAGTACAAACATGTTCAAGTCAATCATAGGTAAAAACATTTAGGAATAAAAGCATGGTTTCAAATTAAGGGTGACACAAGTGTCAACTATGGAGGGGGGGGGTTTGATTATAATTATCAACTACAACAACAAATAGCACGAAATTAACAAGTATAACGACGGGTTCTTGGGATGTGATTGGATTATGGGCTAAGGTAGACAAATGGGTAATTGAAATTGATAGTAAATAGCTGCAAATCAGTGAATAAGCTAGACTTTAGTAGGGATAAACTTTATCTCGAACAGTTTACCCCGAATCAAATTGGTTTCTCTCGAACACCAATGAGCAACAATTAAGAACAACCTTCGCTTTAGTCCATTCAGTCTCTCGAGCTGAATGTGTGGAAAATCGTTTAGGATTCACTCTCTTGAGTTGAACCCATGACAACCCAATACCCACAGACCATCAAATCGGTAGTCTTGGTTTTAAGACCTCTCTCTCGAGCAGTCCAAAAACACGAAGTTAGAATTGCATTTGCAACTTCAAACCTTTAAATTAAACCACAATTACTGATCGAAATCACTTTTAAACAATATTTTAACTATAAATTAACAATACCTAGCAGCTAAATCAACCTATTATCACATAATCACACCCCAAGAATTGGGGTTTTAGCTAGACATCACAAAAAAATAGAAATCGTTATCAAATTGTGTTTCCATCAACTAGGTATGATTATTTTCGTCTTTACACAGGTCAAGGTTGAAGAATTTCAAAGACCCACTTCCAATTTCTCAAAAATGGAAATCTTCAAATTTTCAAAGCAAAGGAAAATATTGTCTCAATACTCTCAGTTCTAAAACTTCAAAAACTGATAATAATAAAACTTGGATATTATAAAAAACTGCTACTAAACTAGAAATTTAAAAATGTATTTATCGTCGCCAAAAATATGCTTCGAAGGACCATTCGACGCAATATGTCGGGATCACCAATTCACTCAGCGATTTGTCCTTTGGTCAATTCCATCACCTTTTTGCTTTGGCCTTCAACATCTTCAAGTTCAGTAACTTTGGGCGATCTAGCACTGCATCGCGGAATCGTTCGGCGACTCGCCGATTGCTCCTTTCTATTGCTGACTTGATTTTCTCCTTCATGGCTTGGCACGCTGGAACTTTAGGCGAGATCATGGCCACTCGGCGACTCGCCCAATGGGTTAGGCGATCATCCAACCTTCTTTTCTTCATTTTTTTAGCTGCCATGTTCCTTTTTGCTCATTAGTGTCCAGGCTTTGTTCCTTAATCCAAATACTTGAAAATCAAGGATTTCATTAGTTATTGGCACAAAATATGCATTTGAGGATACTAAATCTATTAAAATATAGCCCTAAATGAGTCCAAATCGTGGACTCATCAATTAAACTTTTGCTTTTTCTCAAGTAAAACTCAAGTTTAGCAATTTAAAAAGGATGTCTCAAATAGTGCTACACAAGATTCAATCATGATGCACACAAAAAGACTCAACTTACTCATGCAATGATCAATTGTGCACTCAAAAATTCAAGTTGTGACTCACCATTACCAAAGAATCTCAAGCTCACAATACTTGCTTCAAATGCAAGTTCAAGCTCAACAAAGGTGTTCAAATGCCCTCACACAAAGGATCATTCCATATCCACACACAATGGTTCAACGATTTAAAGCTCTGGAATCAAATTCAATACTCACACTCACAAAGATGAACACAATGCATGATTTCACCTATAGGTTTGCTCTTATTTTCCAATCAACTCTTCTTTCAGTTCACTCAAGATAAAAAAGGTCTTTTCAAGGCTTATAACGGGGCTGAGTGCAAAGGTATGGTCATGTAGCTTCAATGGCTGCAATCCTCATGAAATATGGTGTGAACAACACTTGGTTTCCTTTCCTTCATCATTCTCATTCATGCTCACAAGTCTCCCCATTATTCAACTTCCATGGCCTATTGGATATCCCATTTTCTTTTGCACTTTCACAACTTTATTCCACAACTTTTTCGTTCTTTTTATTTTTCATTCTTTTATTCTTTTTCTCTTTTTTTTATATGGAGGGGTTCCATTTTTCTGAAACCATGGGTCAAAGGGGACTTTCTTGCACTTCTTGATTTACATTCTCTTTTCCCCACACCCCCAACTTAGGATTTTGGCCTAAGTTGGGTATTAAAACAAACCACAGATCACAAGGATTAGGGTGATGGATAAAGAAAAGTCACAATTTCATCAAGTTTCTTCCAAGAAAAGGTTAAGGCTCAAAGGGTGTTCAAGCGGAGTTCACATACTCACAAGGTAGGCCACAAAAAGAAGTATAATGTCAAATTGTTTCACACGCTTCAAAGTTGCCTAAGATCATATCATGAGATTGCATCACTTAGTCAATCGGACCAACGGGGCAAATTCTAGGTGTTATCACACATGGTTCACGGTAAGCTCATTACAGAAGGCATTGACACCAATGTCAAACAAGACTCCACACTTTTGCTAGTGTGCTGTGTTCATCACAAAAGACTCAATTTGATACGTAGCTAGTCATGACGAGATGCAAAAAGTTCACATATTGTCTATGCAACTTCAATTGGCCTCATCGTAGCCGCACATTCATTTTTGTTCGATTATGAGCACTATTCAACTCATAGGTATTGATCAAAACTCGATACACAAATTTGCAAGAGAACAACCACATTCAAGCAAAAACAAGAGGTGGCAATTTTTTTCGAAAGGGTCCAAAAATCATTTGCAATTAAAAACAAGGATCCACAACCTCAATCATCCAAAAATGCAGTATTAACACAATTTATAGCTCAAAAACCCAAATATATACACAGAACAATCATCACAAAAGGTCACAAAAGGTGGGCCTCACCCCACCATAAATAAAAATCATTTGTCCTCGAATGCAAGCAAAATAATATCCAAAAGTCAAAAAGTAAGACAGAGAGGGAGGTAAAGAAGGATCTTGTCTAAATAGTCGCTCCATTTGTCTGGGAATTAGTGCCCGGTATGGTGCTCAGAACCTGGGTATTAGTGCCCGGAGTCACCTTTGAAGGAATAGCAGTTGCACTAGGGTCAACCAAAGGTGTATCCACCAAAGAAGCCTGCACAACTGCATCTACCATGGCCTCCTCCGTGTCAGTAAGTCCCTCATACGAAGCCTCCTCAGCAACCTCAAGCATCTCCTCACCCGTCTCAACTTCGGACTCTGGATCAGTTGTCTCCTCAACTCTAACCTCTTCTCCGGTGGTGAACGGAGGCATCTCTAGCACAACTTCAATCTCCAACATCCCGAAAATCATGGACATGTAGGTGGACTTTAGCTGATCCACATCACTTCTCAGTGCAGCAATTGCGGACTTTAAAACGTCACTTTTTCGGTGGCCCCTTGGCCACACTCACACACCGCTATCCTAGCCGCAAGGCCATCAATGGTAGTGCTCAATGGTGTCACAACATCATCCAGGGCAGTCTGAATCATGCTCGGAATGGAGGCCTTAAGTCTGGCAGAACGACGATCGACAAAGTGGGCAAGGTCCCCCATCCGGAGTAATGTGGCCTGGGTGAGTGCGGTCTAGGAAACAACAGTAACTCTGGGAGACAACGTAGCAGCGGAGGAACTAGGGATAGCAGAAGGAACAACGCTACAAGTACCTGAAGGCTCAGGGGCCGGAGTATGCAAGGGTGCCTCTGCAGGTAATAAGTCTGTGTCCACAACCGGGGAAGAGTTCACCGGGGCTGCCTTCTTCTTCTCCACATGATCCTTTAAATATTCCACCTCGATCTTCTGAATATAAGTAGGGGATATGGGAATCACTTCCACATCCTTATTTGAATCTCTAGGAACCCAATCTCGTCTGCACAACTCAGTGATCAACACCGGATAAGGGAGGGAAGTCTGGCGCTGCTTGGCCCTCATGGCTATCTCCTGCCCAATAATCATACCCAAATTTATGTGCTCTCGTGCAATGATCGCGCCAAGACAAGCTTCCCTTGTGTGGCGAAGGACGGATTCATTCTGGGATGGCATAACAGTACTATTGATAAAGCCAAACCAGTACCTCGCAGCTACATGTAGGTCCCTCTTTTCTATCGGGACCCCTGCCTCTAACCACCTTGGAGTGCCTTCACATATGAGAGAGGTGAGCTAGATTTTTATTCTCTCAAAGGGCTTAGTTTTTATCTTGTACTGATGACCTTCAACAATGTTGTTAGTGCACTCCAAAACCTCATTTATAGTAGTGCTGTCATACAACACTTTCTTGCCCCGGACAACTATATGGTCAACCAATTTGAATGCAGCTGCCTGCTTCTTTCTTTATGGTATCAATGCTCCATAAGAAGCGTAGAACTCTCGCACCCAATTTGGGATATAAGGACCTCGGGGTCGAGTGAATAACTGGAACTTGTGTGACTTTATTCAGCTCATTATCTCCGGATACTTGTCAATGATCCCAACAGTGGATAGACGCTTCTTCTCGATGATTGTCCTCATTCCCTCAGTCTTTAGTCTATTCATAGACTTAGGAGGAGGACCTTGTACTGGTGGTGCTAGGACCATGGCATGTGTTGTAGTTGGAGTAGGAGAAGTGGTGGCCTGAGGAGTCCTGATCCTAGACGGATCATTTATCTTTTTGGAGCGCAACTCTGCCCTCTGTTCTGCTACTAACTCATCATCCTTAGAAGCTACTGCCTGATGCTCCTGGTGCTCACCCTCACTCTCAGATGTAGTGAGGTGTGTGGCGTAGATACCGTCACTGTCGGAGCTGACCTCCGGTGACGTAGGTGCCTTGCCTTTTCGTTTGCCTTTCCCACAAGTTGTGGGAAGTTAGGTAGTTTTGGCCTTGGATGCAGCTGCATCCTCATTAATTGTGATCCCCTTAGCCTTTTTTCGGGGTGGCATGTTTCTCCCAGCAACTTTTGATCTGCCATGTGTGCAAAAACATCAAAACGAGTTAGAACCAATTCAAACAAATGCACAGAAAAATAGTTGCAGACAGACTCGCCGAACCAGTTGGTGAGTCACCAAATCTCTTTGGCGAGCTAGATTGGGCTACCTGAAAGGATTAGCTCAAAATTCTCAGAAAAATTTGACATGTCGGTGATGGGAAAACCTTTCGGCAAATTGCCGATAGTGTTCGGCGAGCAGGAACTATCCCGCCGAAAGTTACAGTGCATTGAAAGAATCAGGGGCGCAGACAAAGGGTGATCAAGAAAGACTTTTGGTGAGTCACTGAGTGCTTCGGTGACCTCAAGCTTTTCGCTGAAAGTTTTAGAACCAAACATCAAATATAACATGAAATTAAAGGCGAGATGAGGAACTTCGGTGAACTGCCGAGTGGTTCGGTGAGCTCGACCCAGCTCGCCAAACAACCCAACGTGCCTACTTTCAACCCAACTTCTCAAATTATATCCCGCGACCCCCAAAAACAAAATTAAATCATGCACTTATTAAATTAAGCTCAGACCCAATATATCCATTACCCCGGGATACTCAGACTTCTCCTTACTTTACCAAATTTTGCCATTTGACGACTTTTGCCCTTAAGAATGACATCAACCGCTCTATCACTGGGAAAAATACGTCATTTGGCACAAATACCGGCTACTTAGAGTTCACCCGACTAGACCTAACAACATGCAAGAACAACTCCACAAATTTTAACCAATTTTAAGGCACAAAATCACGGGAATTCAATAATAAAGGCATTACGGGCAAGATTTTTGAATTTACACAGGCACACATATATGATTATGATCAGAGAGGCCCAACACACATCACTAAGATAAGATCATTGCAAATGAGTACAAAATTGCTAAAAATAAACTCAGGGTTCATAAAACCAACCTCAAATAACAAATACTCAAGATTGAAATGCTAGGCGACAAAGTAATCCACTCCGAACACAAATCTGATGACTAAAATACTATAAAATGCAAAAAGTATGGGAAATAATGCGGGGGTTGAGTTGGGGAAGATTAAAAGTGAGGGAAAGTGGAATAGTTTGAAAATTTTGAACCTTTGGCCTTAAAATCCGTCCAGTTCTCGCCCATTTGGCGACATTAATTTTGCTCGCCGACCCACTCGGCGACATGCCGAGTGGGCAGTTACCTCGCCAAGGTTTATAGGACCTCTAGTTAATGTGGGGGGTCCAAATGGTGGACTAGATCGCGATCGCTGCCCTAGTTGGCGACTCGCCAAGCTGTTCCTGGGAGCGATGAGTTTTACAGACTCCAGCTTAAAAGTGTCTTGAGTCCAACGGCGGTCCAAGTCGGGTTCGCTGACCTCTTAAGTGAGTTACCGACCGGACTTTTAGCTCGCCAACCTGCTTTTTTGAAACACCTTCCACACTTTGACTTGCACAATCAACACACCATTATTTCAAACTTTAAAATAAAAAAAATAAAACTTGGGTTGCCTCCTTAGAAGCGCCTTAGTCAACTTCTTGGCATGACACAAGTCCACACTCAAACCTCATTCTTAGGTTAGCCATAGTATCACTAGGCAAATCCCCTTGCTGTCTCGGGTTCAAATGAGATGAGATATGACCCATTTGGGTCTCTAACTACTTGATCGATACTAAATGGGAGGTAATAGTCTGGCTAAGGGTCGACATGTCTTCTTTCATTTCTTTCAAAATCTTGTCTGACCCCTCAACTTTGTTGACGATATGAGAAAGCATATCCTTAAACTGGCCACCTTCCGAATCCTTTGGCATTTGGCTCTCGTGGGGAGGCACATATCTATCCTTCTTCCCATCTTTCCAATTGGGATTTCGATCCCTCCATTCTCGATCATGATCCTTCCAACCTTCATCCCAGTTCCAACCTTGGTTGCCACCCTGCCTCGGGTAGTTTGTACGATAACCACCACCTTGGTTGGCTAGGAAATTCACCTCTTCGCTATATGAAACCTCAAACTTTGCCTCATCAGGATTAGCACACCCGACACCCACGACATTGACACTTCGAGCACCAGCTCTCATGACATTTTTTGGACAAAATGTCAAGTTGTATCATAATCTTGGCCATGTTCTGGTCCCTCTCTTGATCTTTCTCCATTTTCTCCTTAGTCAATTTGAAAGTAAGAGGGGAGACCTGGTATTCTCGGGTGTACCAAGCCTGATTAATAGTGGTCATGTCATCCAAGAGTTGAGCTGCTATCACATAAGGTTGCTGCATCAAACCTCCCGGAGAAAGTTGGTCAGCAGCACCCTTGTTTACCGAGTCAAGGCTCCAGTAAAAATACTGCAACAACACGTTATCAGGCAAGCCATGGATTGGGCATTGGAGCACCAACTTCTTAAATTGTAGCCAAGTTTCATGAATTGGCTCACCCTCCAGATGCTTCTTGAAGCTATGAATGTTGTCCGAAAGGGTCATCATCTTTGAAGTAGAGAAATATCGCACATTAAATGCGGTGACCAACTCTTCCCACAAAGTGATTGATTCACATGGCAATTCAGCCAGCCACTTACACGCTTCTCCCATCAAAGAGAATGGGAACAACTTCAACTGGACCGACTCTTTGGATATATCCTTGAATGAGAATGGTCCGAAAACATCCATGAAATTTCTAATATTCTCCTGGGGATCCTCATGAGCCAAACCACTGAACAACCTTTTCAATTGCAAGAGCTGTAACATAGTACTTGTGATATGGAACACAGCATTCCCTTCTGCCGAAGGCAAGCGAATGGCACCAATTCCACCCATAAGATGGGGGTCATTAACATTAGGCTCGTTGACATCGTTGAGGTTACCGATGTCATCTTGATGACCTATTTGGCTGCCATTGCTGCCATTCACATTCATACTTCCTGTTCCAAAACACAAACAAACAAAACAAATACGTGAAAATCAAGGATTTACATCAGTTATTGGCACAAAATATGCATTTGAGGATACTAAATCTATTAAAATATAGCCCTAAATGAGTCCAAATCATGGACTCATCATTCATTCATGGACTTCTTTCATCCATGGAGTTCCTTAGTTTTCCCCAATTATGAAGTTGAAATCCTCAATTCTATTTAGGGTTTCTTCCAATGTTGTAGGTTATGATGAATATTGATCCAATTGAGTGAATAATGATTATTTATGATTGAATTGTTAGTAAATGATTTTTAGGACGAAATTACTTGTACTCATGCCTAACCCATGTCTAGAAAGATGAAACTGAAGTACGTGGGTTTTGTGCCTTAAAGGAGGAAATTGAGGATTTAGAGATAATCTTCTAAGATTGATGATATGAGTTGTAGATTGCTTGAGATTAGGGCATAAAGACATGAATTGAATGAGATTAAAGTATACATGATGATTTATGATTAGTAGAGATTGAGATTAGGGCTTTTAGAGTAAAGCTTGCATGATGAGCTATGATTGTTGAGGCTTTAAGAGTAAAACTAATACTTTGAATATTACATTGTAAATAGAATTGTTGTGGAAGGACTTTACCCACATAATCTATACCATGAATGCATGATTGTATAATATGAAAGGTTTTCTCACATAAAATGATTCTAGGTTGAAAAGTTTGCTCTCCTAATTGAATCAAAGGCTCAAGAGCCATCATACATTGATCATGGATGGTGATAGTGCTCACACATGATCTAAAGATTTATTTTAGTGATGTACCTTGGATCGGTAAGCCAAGGCCACCCTTTCATGAGTAACTAAAAAGAGCTAGTTTAATGATCTAACTTGAAGTTGTGATAATAAATCCCTTTATGAATAGCTTGACTTGGTAAGACAAGACCATGCATGGTACCTTGAGTAGAAGATATAATGGTAGCCTTGGATTGAGAAATCGTATCCTTCCTAAAGTTAGCTTGAACTAGGATAATAGGATGCTTGTATGATAGCATAACTTGGTACTCCAAACCATGTCATTGGTAGCTTGGATTCAGCAATAGTACCCTTCCTTGAGTAGCTTGGACTTGCATGAGAGTATTTCTTCAAAGATAGCTTGGTCTAGCATGATGTGGTGCTTTTCCATGGTAGCCTTGAATTGGTAAATTGTAACCATTTATGTGTAATTAATTATCTTGGACTAGTAAAGAAGTACTCCTCCATGTATGATAGAAATAGCTAAAGAGTAACAAGTCCCTAATCAAAGTAGCATGTTTATGATGAAACAAGGTTACTTCAAGGAAGTATCTTAAGTATTTTTAATATAAGATTTGCTTGTATGATGTATGCTTATCTTGGATTGTTGCTTGAGTTGCCTTCCTTGATATGTATGATTAGAGGTAATTCCCTTGCACATGACAAATAAGCTCAGGATGAGAATAAAAGATGATGAACATAAATGATGGCTCAAGGTGGTCTACTTAGCATGGGTGAGATTTATGGGGTCTTATCCATGCCTTGAGTAAATATGCTTTGAGGTTACTTATGAAGTGTTCCTCTTATGTTATGGTGATCTAAGTATTGTCCATGCTTATGACTATGTTGTTACCTTGTATGTTTATGGATTATGTCTTATGTTGACTTATTCTTATGTTATGCCTATGTTGATGATTTATGATAGCTATCATATTTAGTACATTTTTTACTAACGCATACTCTTGCCTACATTCTTATCAAATGTAGGGTCCGACGATATTGACTTTCATCCCCGTGGCTAGGATCTTAGTAGAAGCAAGGATTGAAGTTTGGTGAGTTCTCAATGCGAGGAGATAACCACCATGTTCTTATGTCTTTCATTTTATGTTTAGAACTTTTGTATGGGCTGCGTCCGAAAGATATTCATGTTTTAGATGGTTTGAGACAAGTGTATTAGACTTTCGCTTCGTTTTATAAAAAACTTTGATGCTATGGAAAATGTTTTAATTTCCGCTTATTTATATTACTTTATGTTATGATATGCTAAGGGGCTTGTATGGGACCTCTCAGGGACTTGTACGTCTTGTTGCATCTAGGGGTACCCCTGGGTCGTGACATAGGGGATGGAGCACTAGCTTATGAAGGTGCTGGGTATGTAGACCTCTGCTGAAATTGTGAACGATTTCCACTCGATTTCTGCTGAGAGTATTCGTAATTACCTGTTCTATCCTTCTTGTTGTCCTTAGATATTTCCCTAAGTTTGTCTCCCTTAACCTGCTGAGCATGAGTCATGAGCCTAGATATATTCATATACTCTAGTAGCATAACATTTCTACACTCTGTCTTCACCAAGTCTGATACCCCAAACATAAACTTACTCATCTGTGCCCTTGGATCGGCAACCATATGTGGAGCATACCTGGAGAGTTGAGTGAACTTCAATTCGTACTTTTGGACTGACATTGTACCTTGTCTCAAATTCATAAACTCCTGAACTTTAGCCTCTCTCAACTTCCTGGGGAAGAACCGATCCTGAAAAGCTCCAGTAAAACACTCCCAAGTCACAAGAGCTGTACCCGCACCCTTGTTTTCTTTCCACTGAGTGAACCAAATGTGAGCTACGTCCTTAAGCTGGTAGGATTCTAACCCCACCCTATCATTACCAGTCATTTGCATCACTCCAAAGATTTTCTTAACCTCATCAATGAAGTTCTGTGGGTCCTTACCAACCTGTGACCCCAAAAACTCAAGTGGATTCATCCGAACAAAATCTCAAGCACTGGCTGCTGCTGACCCACTATTAGTATTTGCTGGAGCTGGAGCATGCTGATTGGTCTGATTAGCTACACTCTGAGCCAAAAACTAGATCACATTTCAAAATTCCGCATTGGTGACCTCATGGTCCGAGACTAGAGGAACTGCGTTAGCGTTGCGTGCGTTAGCATTCCTTGCATAAGCTCTATGAGGAGACATGATCTAGAAAGAACAATGATGAATTCGAAAGGAGATCATACCCACGCACGATAAGAATAACAAGAAAGTGAAGTTTTTCCTAAAACACTTCGTAGCCTCCCTCTTATTAGATGTGGTGCACTTCACACCAATGAAATAGACTCTACTTAGTGCGGCTTTCAGACATCCTAGGACTCTTAATCCTAATGCTCTAATACCAAGTTTGTCACTCCCTGAGGCTACCCCCTTGCCGTAAACACGGGACCTAGGATCATGAGTGACCCCAAGCTAAACCTGAAGCTAGCATATCATAAGTATACTGAAATAATTGAATAAAGAGATACTATGCGGAAGCTAAAATTGTAGATAACTTAAAGTGGGGAATACCCAAAACTGATCTTAATATATAAAATATATTACGAGTCTGGTTATACTGAGAAATCACTCAAAAGCTAAAGCTAAATTTAATACTGTGTCTGAAAAAACCTCTACCGACTAGAGCTGCTGGGACATACCCCCAACTAACTCTAGCAAGACTGAAAACTGAAATAAAAGACTAAATATGAAAGACATGCCTGTTGTCTTAGAAGTATGATGATTCACCACTAAAGTTGTTGAATACAGATCAGGAACCGAGCTATGTGTGACCTGGATGCTGAGTACCTGAACCTACATCATAAAAAGATGTAGCACATAGTAAGCATCAGTACTTGGAATGTACCGAGCATGCAAGATATATAATATAGTTGAACAAATATATAAGCTGAGCAAAGCATAGTAGAGCAATGATATAACCTGAACATAATGTAAATGCTGAAATATAACTAAAAACTGAGCTAAATGCAATGACCAAGTACTAATCATGGAGAAAACATGCTGAGACTAAATACTGACATGTAAACTGAAAGCCTGGTCATATGCACTAGAGTCTGACTGTGTGAGCTACTATTAACTGATATAAAACCACGTGAGCTAAACGTGGAGTAAAATGTACACACCCTATCGAGATGAACCAATATACCTTGCCAGGGGTATAAAGGCATGACTGGCATGATCACTAAATCTGATGCCCACAGAGGGGACTTATAAACCTACGGGGGCACATAGTTCTGGGACTGTGAGGGTACGCTGAACCTTATTCCAACTTGATGCTAAGTTTACTCCCAATTGGAAATATGTATGACACAACATACTGGATAGCTCAATATTCTGACATGCAAATCTGAGAATGCAATATTTAGGTATTGACAATGAAACATTCGAAACTAGAGCATATATATCTGTTTATATAACCTAGCAAGTGTAATTCATAAGCTAAGGTAATCTACAAAACTAGGGTTCTGAGTTTCATGCAAGGAACTAAGCAACGATTTCACGAAAACATGATAATCCGATTAAGAAAATTATAATAGCGAATTCACAACCAATATCTAAGGTTTTAGAAACCCTAGGTCTAAGCAAGATATAGCGAATCAAGAATCTGACTAAATTCTAGGGACCTAGTGGATGAAAGGAACCCACTAGTGAAATCCCACATACCTGGTGACGAAATTCATGAAGAAATCTTTCAATTTTAGGGCTGGAAATAAAGAAAACCTGTTGTGTGTTCTTGAGAAAAACTTGCGCCTCTTTCTCTTCTCTTTGTTCTAAGTTTTGGTGAGTTTAGAGAACAAAGGTTTTAGGTAGGATCTGACTAAGTTACAAGGCTTAAACTGAGTAAAACGATGCAGTTTAGGAGTTAAACGACGTAGTTTAGGTGTCCAACACATAGAGGAAAATATAAAAATGACAAACTTAAAATCTGACGGGGGCCTTCGATGGACCCTATGACGGATCGTCAAAGGCACCACGGCCCGTCAAGTGGGTCGTGGTCTGCTGGCCAGTGGCTACTGGTTCTGGGGAGGGCCGATGCGAGCGCTACCTTGGCCCATGTGAAGGACCACGGACCGTGAAGTTCACCGTAGTTCTTCACTTGGGCTGGGGTCTGCTGGCTAGCCAGGACTACGGGCACCACCACGACCCGTCATTAAGACCACGTCCTGTGGAGGGCTCCGTGGTCTGATGACTGAGTCTGGTTGGTTCTGCCTGGCTTACACGAGCCTTCCCACGGCTCGTGGGGTGGTCCATGGCCCATGAAGGGTCCCTTGGTCCACCACTTCTGGGAGGGTGTGAACCACAGGTAGGTCGACGAACTGTGGTTCCTTTCACGGTCCATGAACCTTGCCATGGTTCACCGAATTTTTCTGAGTTTTTTGCTGAAAGTTTAAGTTTGATTTTGAGGTGTTACAGTTGGTGTTTACATATATTTGTATTCTGAATCTTCTAAGAAGTTTTTTATTTTTTGTATTCATTACAGGTTTTTGAGTGGCCTGATGTTTTTGTATTTTGAATAATTTTTTTTATGTTGTATGTAGTATTCATTACATAATCTGAGTTGTTGTTGTATTCTAATTCTGATTGGGTAGTTACACTTTTGTATTCATTAAAGAAATTGAGTGGTATGATGTATTTTGTATTCTAAATCTGTGTGGTATTTTTTATTCTTAGTATGTTTGGTATGTTGTATTTTGTATTGTTTAGAGAATCTGGGTGATTATTTTTTTATTATATTCTGAGTCTGAGTGGCCAATTACATTTTTGTATTAATTACATAAATTGAGTTATCTATTATATTATGTTTTATGAGTTTAAGTGGTATGTTGTATTTTGGTTATCTAATTCAGTGTACATCTTTGTTGAATTTGTATTTACATGTTTAACCTTGTATTCATTCCAAATTATTTATTTCTTTCATTTTGTATCTTTTTTTTATAGGCAGCATGATCAAGAGCTTGATGTCAGAGTCATTAGTGATAGTGAGGCACCTCCGAGGCATACACATGCCTCACATAGTTCGCTGATGATAGTGAAACAATTTGAAATACAATAATGGTTTATTTGTAGTTTGGCTAATCTTGCTTAATTCTAAACTATTTTGTCTAATATACATTTATCTTTTTGTAGCAGTTTATTCTGCAAAGTCATCATTTTAATCTTATGAAATTTTGATTTATCATTAAAAAGGCTTGACATATATTATTGTATTTCATTAATTGCATATTGTGTATATCTTCATTGAGTGCTAATTACAAATGGTTATGGTTTGAAATAAACTGAAACAAGTCAAATTCGTTAGTGCTGTTTCAAATGCGGATACAATTTGAGTTGCACGATTATTTCTATACAATTTAATTAAAATTTGAATTCATAATGTAAGACCTAAATTACCAAATTGTAGTCTATTTTTGTATTCATTCCATCTATATTCATCAACATTTTTTTGTATCTCCTTTCGCTAATCTTGTATTTAGGTTTCACTTTATATGCAAAAAATGTTTTCAGTTATTTAAAAATTTGTGTGCCAAATGGTATACCAACAAGGTTTGAATTCAATGTATTTGATTATTTTGGAATTCAATTTCAAAATCATACAACTTTAAAAATATGTATACTATTTGAGTTAACACCATTATTTTGTAAATAATTTAATTAAAATTTGAATTCATAATATAAAACCTAAATTACCATATGTTTAGTTTATTTTTGTATACATTTTGTCTATATTATTTTGAAAATTTTTCCAATTATATATGAACAATTTTTGTATATCATTTTGCTCATTTTATAATTTAAATTTTACTATATATACCAAAAAATGTTTCCAGTTCTTTTAAAATTTGTGTGCCAAATGGTATACCTACAAGATTTGTATTTAATGTATTTCACTTTACAACTTTGTATTTCTTATAAATTTATTAGTCTTCATAATTATATACTTCGTATTTTATATTCTACACATCATTAAAGACTAATCAGATCAATATGTTCCTTTTTAAAAATCGATAATGAAACTATGTGGACGCTGCTGTGTGGTTTATTTTTTATTTTGTAACTGATGAGAATTTTAAGTGATATGTTCCTTTTTAAAAATATTTTCTCCCCTAAATTTCTCCTTTCTGTTATTAAACAATCTTATTCTTTCAATTAAAATAAATAATAAAAACATAAATAAGATACATATCAAACTAAAATTTTGACATTTTTAATAAATATTAAAAGTATGTATAAGGGGTCCTATTAAATGCTAAAATATTGACATTTTGAAAATTTTCCCATTGTTTTTTGTATGCATGCATTTCTTGAAAATTGAAGATAATGAATGATTGAAAACTGAAAATAATTTGTTCAAGATCTGTGAAGAGCATGCATGCCATAGAAGAGCATATGTGCAACACAGAAAGAAGAAGTAGTTATTGAACTGCCTACATCCTAGCTGTAAGACGGCACCTGCATCTCACAGGTGCCAACGTAGGAGGACCTGAGAAAATCTGAAATAAGATTTTTAGTGAACATGTATGTCGCAAGGTTGGACATGCGAAATGTAGGTGCAAACTCAAGTAAGCCAACAAGAATTTGAAGGAAAAAATTGTATATGGGAAAATAACGTACTTTGAAAGCTTTCAGGATCATTTTGGGGATTTATGCAATAATAGAGGATATTATTCTCCCCAAATCGGATATTGAGCATTGTAGAAGAATTGAGTAGTGAATAAAGTACATTCTTAGTTTTCTTTTTAAAGAAGAAAATATCATTATTGTTGAAACTCAAGCTTAGAATTGATTTTATATGTCTATTATGAATGCAAATGAGGAATTCAACTTTCGTATAATTGCTATTTTTTTTATCATGAGTAGCTAAATTTTCTTCCAGGGATATGTGTGCATGCTGAGTCTCTAAATTTCATCTGAATAGTGACTAATTGTTCTTAGAATTGATTATAATGCATTAATCTATTGTTGTCTTTAAATTTAAATCTAAAAATTAATGGTTGCAAATATTAATTGAACTCACTAATTTCAAATTTGCTTGAGAAAGGAAAGTAAAATTGTTTAAGACTTCAATGGTATGAACTTGTAATTTAATTAAGGAATAAGAGTCATACATAGTCTAAATTCAAATAATCCCTCATTTAACCGCTTGCGTTAGAAATAGTCTGTGTCCACTCAAGATAAAGTTTGATGGTTTATATGGTATGATTTGAAGGTTTGAAAGAACTCAAAATAAACACATTCATTGTGTCGAAAATCCTTGAATATAGTTTAATTCAAATGTTATCCATGTGGTAATTTATTCTAAAATAGTTAGTCAATATTTACCAAATCGACTTTCATGATTCAAAAATAAATATGATGACACTCGTTTTACCCCACCAAGACAAGTCAACCTAAAAATTCAAATATTATGATAAAATGTGGATGTAAAATAAAAATAAAAATCTAAAAACAGATAAAAATATTGATAACAAAGTCAACTTAATTGAACTCCCAATACCTGATTGTCACATGCACAAGTATCTAACGTACTACAATAGATTTGAAAGAAAACATAAGTCTCAAATGTATTGTTACTAAAGTAGAACAAAATTATAAATAGGAGTAAGAAGTTTCGTTGAGATGACAAACAACTACCTCACAAATCTCTACCGAAACCTCGAAAAGAAGAGAATAGAGAGTATCACGATGATTCCGACTCGTAACCTACACAAATGTAGAAGCAAGGGGTGAATACCAAATATTATGGTATTCAACAAATAAAATCTTAAACACAAGGTCAAGTGATATAGAATATGGGTACTCCGAACACTTCAACCGAACCTCCAAAACTACAACCTGCATAAAATCAGCCCAACCTAACAGTTCAAAATTTACATAGCACATAGCTCAATAGCAACACTCCGATAATAACAAATCAATAATACACAAGATCAAATTCATCAATCACAAGTTCTATATAAAGACACTTAAAAGTTCACAAATGATAAAGAAATGCAATGCCATGAAATGTAGTTCCAAGTATAATGATGCATGTATGATCTAGAGATACATTACCACTATCTCTCAGTCTAGAACCCATGGGGAACATATCATGCTAATCCTGTCAATGAAATCGGGAGGTGTCGATATCAGTCTCGTTTCGTCCCGATCCGTTATCGGTATGGTAGCCTTCGGTTTGGGCCGAGTATATGGGTAACCGATATAGGTAATGGGAAGACAATCAAGAATTACCGAACCGGGATCGTCTTGGTCCGGTTAGTACTGGTTCTGATTTTGGTCCATAACGGTTCGGTCCAATTTTGCGGACTTTATTTTTTAAAAAATATTTAAATTAAACTAGTTGTTACCAGCCATTGGGTAACACTATCGGGCCCCACCCAACGACTATTTCACCCTCTAACCCCCCCCCCCCCCCCCCCCCCANCCCCCCCCTCCCCCAAATCACCACCCTACACCTAAACATTTTTTAATACTCCAAAGTTTTAAAAAATAAATTTTAGTCCTATTTTTTAACTATAAAAATCTCAAACCTTCATTATAAATTTTCTTCATCTTCTACTCTCTCAACTCCCAAGTCTCTAATCTCTATTAAACTAAAAACTATATTAGTTTAAAAGCAATTTGGGTGCATTATTTTGGTCTTTGAAACAACCTTCAAGCTTCAAGCTTCAATTTTCAACTTTCATCTATCAATTTTCGGCTTTCGGTCATACACGTCTACTTTTAAGAGACGTTTAGTACATTCGTTCCAACTTTCATCTTATTAATCTTTACTTATTTAGTTATTTATTTATTTGCATTTAATTTTCGTATTATATATAATTCACTTACTTTTAATATCTTAATATGAATTTTGGTAAAAAAATGTTGGTAAAGGTAAACAAACATTTTTGGTACGGTCACTAATGTATTTACTGGAAAATTTGGGAAAAATAAAAAATCTGGTAGTTCTTCTAAACCTAAAACTAGACAAGTAGCTCAAGTAAGAGTAAATGAATGATTTTTCGCATGTCGATGAAACTGTTTTTAATATTGATAGTAATATTGAATTAGATCAATATCATGAATCTTTACAAGCAAGATTTGGTAATTTTGATGAAGAATTAGATGAAGAAGTAGAATATGACAATGTTAATGATGATATTGATACTTGATGATGATGATGATGATGAAACAGATCTAGTTACGGCTACTAGTCCCACTTCTGCTCCCGCTCCCATTCCCTGCCCTGCCCCCATACATCCTAGTCGGGCTAAGCCTGAGGTAGAAAGTGCTAAAAAATTTGTTGTGTGACAATATATGACTCAAAGTGAAGATAAAACTCAAGCTATTTGTAATAAATTTAAACATAGAATGAATCATAAAACTGTGGAAAAGGCGGGTGGGATAATACATTTAAGTAGTCATTTAATGGGTTGTTGTAAAAATAAATTTTGCCATGCTAAAGCTATAGTTGAAGCTATAAAGAGTGGTACTCCCCTTCCTAATGCATTTGTAGGAGTAGAGGGATCTAATATGGTGCAATCACAATTAAACCCTTCTAATGTTTCTGGCCCTAGTACACATCGTGCATATAGTAGAGAAAGAGATCTTAAAGAATTAGCTAAAATGATTGTTGTTATTGGCTTGCCTTTTATTTTTGTTGTAAATCCCGGTTTTGTTCATTATATTCAAATTGTGTACAATCCATCTTTTAGATGTTTTTTCAAGAAACACAATTAAAAAAGCTATTTTTTATTATTAAGGTCAACATTTTAAATATCTTCGTTGTTTATTTTATTATAATACTTGTAAATTGGCTATTAATTCTGATATGGGTCGCAATGTTAATGGTAATGATTATTTCACTTTTACTAGCCATTGGGTCGATGAAAATTGGATTATGCAAAAAAAAAATTAGGTTATAAATGTTGTGAAATGCATAAAACCTGTAGCTCAAACTATTAAAAATATTTTAGAAAATTATGGAATTTGTAATAAAGTAGTTAGTGTCACCCTAGATAATGCTTCTAATAATACATTTATTGTTGAAAAACTAAAACTGACACTTTGCCCTATTTATATTGATGATTTTCATATTAAGTGTGTTGCACATATATATAATTTGATTGTTAGAGATAGTATAGCAATGTATAATAATGGTTGCTTAAAATATGAAACTGCGTGTCATTTTATTTTTAAATGTCAAGTAAATGCTAGACGTAGAGAATTTGAAAATCATTGTCGTGAATTTAATCTTCCCTTAGAAAAATTCCAAAATCAGTGTCTACTAGATGAAATTCTTTATTTGAAATGCTTTAAGTCGCTTGTGAGTATATAAAGTCTTTACAAATGGTTTGGAATGCTCATAATTCAAATAAGGACTATAGAATTGCTGGTAATGATTGAAATAACTTAAAAGAACTTATAGACTTTTTAAAAGTTTTTTATTTAGCTACAAAATAAATTTTTGGATTTATTATCCAGCTATTTGCTCAGTTTTATCAAATATTTGTGCTATTTCTAGTAAATTTTATAAATTCAAAAATAACCCAAGGTTTGAAGATTCAGTTAAGTCTATGATAAAAAAATTAAATTTTTTTTCTATTCCTCAAATTTATTTAACCGCTTGTTTGTTAAATAAATTTTTATGGGGATTAGCATACACAAGAGAAGTCAGCTGACCCATTTTTTCTTCAAGCAATTTAATGGATGACAAATGTGAGATTACGATGGTGGAGAAGGCTGAAACGTCACTGTTCATTTCTTGCAAGATCATATCAGAACCCTCCACCTTGTCGAGAATTTTGGTCAACAAATCATCGATTGGATTATTCATCAGATTGAAAGGCAGCACATACCTAGAATCTTCACATTCCCTTTCATACCAACTTTCATTATTATTTTTTATCCAACCTTGATTTCTGACAAGTCTTGAAAGCCTTGGCCGAAAATCCTCTAATTTTCCACCTTTCATGAGAGATATCTCATCATACATTCCCCAAGATATAGCATCCACTCAATTTTTTCCACTTTCAGTAATATGCTCAGATACCATTTCAAGTTGAGCAGAAAATTTAGCAATGTTTTTGTAATGCTCTTGGTTTTTCTCTTCTTATTCTTTAACCATTCCCAAGTGTGGAAGTGACACATTATCTTCACTCGTATACCAAACTTGGTTAATTTTGGTAATCTCATCAAGAAACCTTGATGCTTGACTATACCTCCCCGAACAAGATGATCAACCAATCCTTTATTTACAACATCAAGACTTTAGCAGCTCATCAGGAAAACTATGTCTTGGACATTGTAACAACACCCTTTTATAGCGTAGCCATGTTTTATGTATGGGTTCTCCATTCAATCTTTCAAAATTCTGAATCTTTTTCCTCAATTTCATTACTTTGGATGGAGGAAAGAAATTCTCAAGGAAAGCTTCAATTTAACTCTTCCCGTGAGGTAATAGACTTTCTTGGAAATCAATTAACCACCTAGTTGCTTCCCCCATTAAGTAAAAAGGGAATAACCTCAACTGCATTGATTATTGTGAAATACCATTAGCCAATAAAGGGTTGCACACATTCACAAACTTGCAAAGGTGATCATTAGGGTCTTCATGTTCAAAACCCCTAAATAATCCTCCCAATTTTATGAGTTGCAACATGGGCTTGGTTACAAAAAATGTGATATCCTTATGTACCGGTGGTAACCAAATTGCTCCACTTTCATTGGTGATATGAGAAATCACCTCTCATTCCTGTCTAACATCATTATTTTTCCCATGCGAATAGAGTCGTCACCACTATGTGCATTCATATTTTTCACTACCTAAAGAACATAACAAAAGAACCAAGTGTAAGTTTGTTCAACTACAAAAAAAAATTAGTATGCAAATTAATTCTCAAATCGAATTCCTAACTACCAGTCCCTCGCAGCGGCGACATTTTATATAATGCTCAAACCATTCTCTAAAACAAATTCAAAGAGTGAGCGATCATTGTCAATATAAATACCCAACTAAAAGTCGAGGTCAAATCCCACAAAGAATAATGTGAGGTTAAAGATCTAATTAGAGAATTAAATCAAAACTAATCTTAATGTAATAAACAGGGAAAGTAGGTAAATGATTCCACCTAATTTAACAACACTAATTAAGTCTCACAATTGTACCAATCTTTAAGCGAGTGAAGGTTCACAAAATTAGTTAACTATAGGGGTGTAGGGATTGAGAATTGATGTCACTAGGGGTAGTATTGAATTTCTCGATAAAACTGAATAATCATGAATAGGCTGGGTCATCTTCAATAATTTTAATCTTCTTTCAATCTTATAACACTAATTCATGAAATCTCCTTTCAGTCTCATTCATATGAATTTCAATTCAACCCACTACCTTGGATTTACAACTAAGCATAACTAAATTATAAACATCAAACTAACTACCCACTCATATTGGTCTCTTTTGAGCACTTATGCGAGATCAAAACTAAAATCAAAATGGTCACCTTAATTCATAAGATAAGCACCCAAAAACAGTTCAAATCCATCATTAACAACTATAAAATAAATTAATTAAACATACCCACTAAGTTAAATTAACTCCCAATCCCATAATCACACCCCTAGAGATTGGAATTTTAGCTGCACATCACAAAGTATAAAGAAATTATACCTTGCATCAAATCAGCTATGGGTAAAATGAATTCGAGCGAATACAAGAAAATCAACTTTGAATTCAACTTCTATTTATCATTTTCAAGATAAAAGATTCAAAACCCCAAAAACTAAAACTATTTTTCACTCAATAGGAAGTGTTTTTCCCTCCAAATTATTCAGAACTCCCCTACACTTTTCAAACCCTTTTTCTCTTTTCTTTTGGGCTATTTATAGTTTCCAAAAATTTGGTCCAAAACTCAATACGCTACATCACTCAGCGACATTAGTCGGGCTGGTTGGGCTCATTCGGTGAATCACCAATTGTTCTTCAACTCAACTTTCTCTTTCTCCAAGCTTCTGGTATTTGAACCTCAGTCAGTGATCCCGTTTGAGTTTACTTTTCTCATTCGGTGAGTTGCCTATTACCGCCGCTGTTTCCTTTTAAGCATCCATTTTGTCACCCTGTACTATTAAATTCGGTAATGTTCATGCTGTTCACCTTTTTCAGTTGGCGCATCACCATTTTTCTATGAGTTCGCCAACCAGCCTCTAGTAATTAGATCAGTGCACTGTCAATTTAGGCAAGATCCTCCCCGTTGGGAGATCCTCCCTTTGCAATAAGCGATCACAAACTGTAGATTTTACACTTCTTTTTATATTTTTGGCCATTTTTTCACACATTTATCCCTGCTTTGTCCTTTAGCCTTCATAGTTGCAGATCATCTAAATGTCATTAGTATAGGACTTAATTAGGCATTGAGGACATCAATTTTTGAGCTATATAGGCCTCAAATGAGTGTAAATCTACCACTCATCATCCTGTGGAACAGGTAACTTCATCTCAATGCCTATTTTTTACAAGTTCAATGCCAATACACAACAATACCCATCATCTAATTAGTTTTACAATATACCCACTCTCTATATTATCTATGGATACTTAGACTTCCCCTAGTTTTCACAAACTACTACCCAAATTGACGATTTGTCCTTAAGAAAGTTGTCACTTTATCTATAATTGGGTAAATGCAAATCTTCAGGGGAACACTAGGCTAATCAGACTTCACCCAAGTTCATTTTAAGCAAGACCTGGCACATTTAATGTCTCAATTTCAAGTTTTAACTTTCACTATCAGTTTTTTGATTTTCAAGCACAATATCATCTATCATAACTTATGGGCACAGTTCAATATGAATCATTAAGAACTACCAACACAAATTAGACATCAATATATAAATACCAAGACAAAGCACACATAAAAAACATCAATCTTTAGCATAATATTAGTGTAAAATTTGAAAACCAACCTCAGAGACAATAACTAGGAACAAAATCAAGGGAGAAGGGTCTGGAATCAAGAAGAGAAAACCACAATGCACTCCAAGCAAGTGAAACAACACTATTAAGGTCACAATAGTCAAAGCAATGTTGAGAAAAATACACAACCTACAAAAGAGAAACGGTTGCTACATATATTGTGGGCCGCAGGGCTATGCAAGGTGCCCTGAACTGAAGAGCCTTAGTGCTATCCTGCGGGAGCAGAAGGAGAAGGATTCACAAGAGCAAGGACAAGGCACAGAGACAACACCGTTGGGCTTGATAGGACTATGTGGAGGCATCACTAAGCAGCAAGGGAAGCCGAAGGAATATGGCGCACAATATGGCGACATCACAATTAATGGAAGACCCGATCGTGCTTTGGTCGACACGAGTGTAAAGGCCAATATTATGACCAAGACGGAAGCAACAAGGTTGGGGCAGAGTTACAACCCAAGCAATGCCCAACTTAGGATGGTCAATGCACCATCGACTTTCGTGTGAGGATTCACACATGGAGTAAGCATCACGTTAGGCGAGTGGCAAGGTAAAACCAATTTCACTGTCGCTCCTTTAGATCTCTTTGAAATAATTCTTGGGCAAGAGTTCTTCCAACAGTACCACGCGGTGATCGATCCTTACCTCCAACAACTCTTGGTCATGGAGCAAAAAGGGTCATGCATGGTGCCCTTGGTTAAGGTACTAATGACAGAAGGACGAGTTTGACTAACGACCACGCAGCTCGAGAGAAATCTTAAGAAGAAGGAGACGACACCTATAGCCACCGTTGCAAGTTCGAAAGAAGACAATGGTGCTAAAGGGTCCTTGCCACCATGCACGAACAAGGTTCTAGAAGATAACAATGTCATGATGCAAAAAGAGCCGCCAAGGCACTTGCCTCTTAGGAATGAGAGAGATGATAATGCCAAGCTAGAAGAGATAGATAAGCAAGTGAGGGAGTTGCACAAGGGAATTGATCGAGTCAATGGACTATTGATCACGCACGCGAGAAGATAAGACTCGGTTGTCCATGTAGCGGCAATGTGACGCGGTCATCACATCAATAGGTGGGGGAGAGTATCATGACCCGCCACTTTGCCCTTCAAATTTTGCACCAGAAGAGGGGAGGAAGAATCTAGAGTTGTGGAAAGGTTAGTAGAAGACTCTAGAACTCTCTAGATAATTTTCAAAAAAGCTTTGGAATCCCCTAGAAATTGTGGAGAATTCTAGAATGAGACTAAAGTGTTATTATTGTAGGGACTTGTAAAGTAATTATTATTTACACTTATTCTCATAGGGAGTAGTATAAATAGATGGGACATTCATTTGTAAACCATCCAAGGTTGAAGCAAGTATCCAACAAAGTGTAAGCAATCTTCCACAAAGCAATACAAAGCCTTTTTTCAAAGTTCTCTAAGTCTTTCTTTACATTCTCTTAGCGATCTTAGTTTTAAAAGGTTTACTTGAGTTTACAAGACCTTGAAAGATTAGTGAGTAAAATGTCAAGTGCTGCATGGAGCTTTAGTAAGACTCTAAGTCTGTGACATTTGTGACCATTCAGTATCATCCAAGTAAGGCTAATATGGTGGTAGATGCGTTAAGACAAAAGACAGTTAGTGTGGGTACTTTGGCTTGCTTGGGGGTGCCCAAACGACCCTTGTCCGGAGATATTCAGACTTTGGAGTCGCAGTTTGTGCAGTTGGTTATCTCGGAGATGGGTGGGGTTCTAGCCATTATTGAAGTCAATCCCACTTTCATAGATGAAACTATACAATTTCAGGATGAAGAATTGGCCAAGATCAACGGTAAGGTGGAGTCTAGGGAAGCCCAAGATGCCACAAAAGGTGATTATGGTGTAATCAAGTTTAGAGAGAGGATTTATGTTCCTCGGGTTGATGAATTGATTCAAAGTATATTGATTCATCGCTTGCGCTATTTTATTCATCCAGGTATGATCAAGATGTATAGAGACTTAGGCTAGTTTTTTTATGGTCTTTGATGAAGAAAGACATTGCCGAGTATATTTCCAAGTGCTAGAATTATCAACAGGTAAAATATGAACATCAAAGGTCTGCATATTTTCTTCAGAGGATGCCCACTCTTGAATGGAAGTGGAAAAGGATAGCCATGAATTTCATGGTGGGACTATCCTAGACTTTGGGGAAATATGATTCTATTTGAGTTATTGTTGAATGGTTGACTAAATCAACCAGTTCATTCCAGTCAGAGTGGATTACTATTCCCAACAATTGGAAAATATTTATGTTAAGGAGATAGTAAGGTTGCACAAGGTACCCCTTTCGATCATTTTAGACCATAGAACTTAGTTAACTGCTAAGTTTTGGGGAAAGTTGCACGAGGCATTGGACACACAACTCACATTAAGTATAGATTTTCATCTATAAACTGACGGGCAATCAAAGATAATTATTCAGGTATTGGAAGATATGTTGAGGGCGTGTGTAATTGTTTTTAGGATTCATTGAGATCAATTTTTATGCTTATGTGAGTTCTCCTATAATAATAGTTATCACTCCAGCATTGATCTGGCACCATTTGAGGAATTTTATGGGAGGGGATACAAATCCCCCATACGTTGGTTTGATGTTGGTGATGTGAAACCCTTGGGTGTTGATTTGGTTAAGAAAGCTCAGTAATGGGTAAGGGAAATTCAGGCAAAGGTGTTGGCAGCCCAAAGTAGGCAGAAAGAGTATGTGGATCGCAAAGTAAAAGACATGGTTGTTAAGGTTGGTGAACAACTTCTATTGAAGGTGTAACCTATGAAAAAAGTCAGAGGGTTCGATAAGAAGGGCAATCTTAGCCCTCGTTATATTGGCCCATTTGAGGTTCTTGAGCGTGTTAGGCCAGTGGCGTACAGGTCAGCACTGCCACCCAACTTGTCTTGCGCTCATCCATTATTTCATGTGTGTATGCTAAATAAGTACCATAAGGGTGAAGACTACATCATTAAATGTGATTCACTGGTGTTGGACAATGATTTGCGATATGAAGAGGAACTAGTTGCGATTCTTGATTGAGATGTCCAAAAATAGAGGACAAAAAAAAATCAAATCAGTAAAGGTTCATCGGAAGCATCTTCCATTTGAAGAGGCTACTTGGGAGACGAAAAGGGAAATGCAAGACAAGTATCCTCACTTGTTTAAATTTTCAGGTACTACCTCTTTTCTAATTTAGCCCAACTTTTCTTGTTTGACCACTCATAGATGAGTGATGGGTAAATTTGTGTCTATTGTAACAATATGGCCGGATCGTTATGATTAGGTCCATAGGGAAGGAATTTGAGACATAAAATCTTTCGGTAGTAACTTGAAAATTCTTGGCTAGGCTAGCCTTAGAAGGAATTTGGGCTAGGTTAGATCTAGGGAAATCCAAGGAATGATGGGGTCTTATTTTGAGATTTTTGTAATGCATACTTGTAGCCAAGATATTAAGAAATCCATAAGGACTTTTGAAATTGAAATCGGGTACATAGAACGCTGGAATTGAACTTGGCATGAAAGGTATGAGTTGGGACATCAAGGGAAGAGTTTGTGTTGTAAAAAGGGTTTTTTTGTAGTTTGGGTCGCAAAATTTTCTTCGACCAGGCTATAGCGAGCGGCACCTCACTATAGCGGAATGTGTATACCACTATAATGAGGTAAGTATGGCTATAGAGGTGTCGTTGTAGAGAAGCATCGATGTAGTGATACAAGGGCTTCTATAGCGAGCCAAATCATGATTTATACACAAAACTGCCCAAAACCTCTATTTTCTGTATTTGTGTTTTGAAAATAGAGAGGAGAGATTTTGGGTAGCCTGGGTCTATTTTTCCACAAAAATCACTAGTTAAGGTAAGAATTTGACTCCCTGATCTTCTTAAATGTTTCTTAACCCTTACAAATCAGGAGGCTAACATTGGAGAAGGGTTTTGAGCATGAATTCAAGATGTAATCTAATTTAGGGGAAGATGATCACATTTTTGCTGGGGTTGGGATTGTTAGTAAATCCGGGTTAATTATTAGGCCATTTGTGGTTAGTTATTGTTTGTATTGTTTATTCTAGGCCAAGAACAATTCAAGACACTTCGCAAGGGGAAATCTCAGACTATGTAGTGTTTTCAAGAGGCTTGATTTAAGGTAGGTGATGATTATATGCTTCCAGGATATGTGCATATGCATATCTCTTACTTATAGTGTCATATTATGCAATGTGTGATGCCAAACATGTGAAATGAACTAGTAATTTTAATTTGTGGGTTCAAGTAGTCTTTTTTATTGAGTTATGCATTCATGCATGTTATGGTGTAATGTATTTATGCATGCTTGGTGTGTTGTTTGTTGGATCAATTACCACGCCGGTGCAAATTATTATTAGTTGGCATGAGTACCATGCTAGTACAAATTATTGTTGGTTGGATCAGCCTAGTATGATACTATAGTTTTTTTGGATCCATGAGATAGCCGGTATTTGCATTCTAATCATGTGCGACATGTTATACATTGTTTAGTTACTTTCAGTGGTGTTTATATCATGTGATTGATAATTTTTGAAGTATTATATGTTTCCTTAGCTTTGATTTTTATTTAGTGATGAATTGTTTATATGCATATGTTGGATTGACCATGTGATCCTATCAGTACACAGTGGTTTGTGTACGGATACTACACTTGTCTCTTTTCTTGTTGAGGGTAGAGAATCTTAAAATGGTTGATCCGAGACGTCATGTGAGAGATATCTAATTCGAGTCCAAGAGTGAACTTTGTCTTTCAGACTTCCAAAGATTCCTCTATATTTCTTGTCCCTGTTCGGACTCAGATTTTTGAGTTAGTATATTTAGGTTTTGGGGTTGCATCCGCATTCTAGTTTATTTTAGAGTTTTGGTATGGTGACTTTCGATTCTTAGGGATATTTCCACATATGTTCTTTTTATACAATTGATTTAGGTTTTTTGGGACTCAATTCCTTTATGTCTAATGTTTCCTTGTTTTTATATAATAGACTTGGTTTTATATAGATTGTATTGGGTTGGGTTCGGATTAGATGGTTCTCCCACCTGGTTGTGAAGTGTAATCACGATGGTCTGGATCGTGACATTTTCAAAAGATAAAATATCTCAACAAACTTGAAACAGAAGACATTTATAATCATTTAAAATTGAATTGATATAAATTTATGAAATGATTTGGATTATATTAAATTTAAGAATCTATTGATCTAAATAAATATTGTTGATTAATATAATGGAATTAAGTATTTAAATTCAATAAATATGCATTTAATTAAAAATCAATTTCATTGGACTAGTCCATTGATTTGACTTACAAATAATGAGCCCACTTTGCTAAAGCTCAATATGTCATGTCACTTAAATTTGATTGATCGAAGAGAAACTTGCTTTCATCATAACTCCTTCAATTTACAACTATAAATAGGGGTCCTTATAATTCATAAAAGACACTAGAATTCCAACAAGAAGCTATAGAGAGCTCGTGGATCAAATGCCACAGATTTCTCTACAAGCTGTAAGTTGAGGAATTCAAGCACTCAAGCATTTAAGTTAAAGAACGACACAAGATCAAGACCAACCGATTCAAGAACAAGCTCCAAAACCTTTGAATTCAAGTACAAGTCAAGATCAAGTTTGAAGACCCATGAATTCAAGTACAAGTCAAGAACAAGTTTAAAATTGAAGATCAAGATTAAGATCCCTTGAATTTATATTTGAAAAGACGAATTAGAGAATTCATAGAGATTGTGACGCTCATATTTGTAATTAATTAAATATAATTATTGTGATTTTTTTGTCTTATTATTATTTTCTCGACTAGAATTTCATTGTCTACACCATGTACCAAACACTTGTAAGAAAAATCTTATTGAGGTGTGTATTACTATTGTTGGAAATCATACAAAAAATACTTTATCATGAATATTTGTAGGGATTTTCATAGCTTTAGACGTGTGAGAAAAAACTGTTCGTAAGAATACTTCACTCAGTATAAGTGTATCTACTATGATTTAACAAGTTACTCTAGTATAAAACTAGGATAATAGAAATTGATAAATATTCGATAATTAAAACTTACCACGGTAGAATATAAACAAGAATGATTTATCTTGGGATCTATGTTTTCTATCTCTTGACCAAAAGAAGAATCTTCCAACCAAATATATAAGAACACATATTAGAATAGCTGTAGTCTCCTGGTCTCAAACAAGTTTGAAAGACAATAAAGGGTTATTTATTAATGAGAGGAATAATGAGGCTAACGAATAGCACAAAAAATGATAGTCATAGAGGAAACGTGATTAAAGAATTATCAAGACAAATGAAGAAATGTAACAGGCCAGCTATAATAAAATCTCTTTAATTAATATTTTCGGGATCATTAAATATTATTATTATTATTTTATAGAGGTATTATAAAGTGTGTTTTGGAGATTCAAAAGCTTCAAGGAATTTAAATGAACTCTTTTGTTAAAACGACATTTTTGAAGTCATGATTAATAATCTCGGTTAGCATAATAAAATGGATGTCAATACCTTGTTAGATTACCCGAGTAAATATGATACATGTTCAGAGGTTTTGAGTTTAGAAGAAACAGTAGATAGCATCCGAGAAAGTAATGTTGATAATGAAGTTGACGATGATACAATATCTTTGGAACCAACTACACATAAAGAAACACTTATCACGTCTAAAACGTTTCCCAATTTTTCGGTACACTCCGAGACGACAACACCGTATCTTCTGAATGTACTAAGAAAATTTAGAAATGAACTTCAATTATATTTAAATTTTAATAGGAAACACTAGAATCGTATTTCACTAAATTTTCTTAGATACTTTTGTAATCTTAAATAATTATTAATTTTTAAAACATTACTAGGACCATATATTAATATTGGGATCTTCTGAAATTATATTATCTTTTCGAAATCGATGATTTTTCCACCCTCCCAAATCACACGGAATCGAAGAAATATTATCTTAAAGAACTTATAAATTTACTAAGTATTATTTTAGAGATGATATATGTTGTACACATATAAATATTAAAGAACCATGTAATGACTAATTAAGGGTCTAGTCAATTTGATTAATAAGATTTTTTTGAATGATAGTCAAAGAAAGAATTTATTTAGACACTTCTTTTTGAGATATCAAGATTATTTTATCTTACAATTAATACATGGAAATTCATAACATTAGCAATGCAAAGTCTTTTTATGCATGTATTACATGGTTATGGATATTTTTGTTCCTAAAAACTTTTTCTACATTTTTTCCATCATATTTTTGTAAGAAAATATATTTTCTTAAATTATGAAATTCAGGTTATTTTTAATACGGAAAAGGGCCTAAAATACCCTCAAACTATTGGAAATACAAAACTACCCTCCATCCACCTATTGACTATCAAATACCCCTGACATCGACCTATTGGCTCCCAAATACCCTTCCATCCACCTTTGGATCCAATATTGACCACTTTTATAGTGAATTATCATTTAATAATTTTTTTAAATACGTGGCGACCATCTATTAGTTACAATTTAATTACTTAAATTAATATACAAACTCACCCATTACTAATTATACCTGATCCAAATTGACTACACTCGACTAAAGTTAACTATACCCGACCCATATTAACTACACCCGCCCCAAATTACATTTACCCCACCGATTAAAACAAATACACCCTTCATTTCCAACATTTCACTTTTTCTTCCAAACTTACTTCCCTAATATATTCGCTTACAATCTCGAAAAAACTACCCAAATAGACTCATGTATCACCATAAAAAATCATGAGTGCTTTGGTGATACATATGTGTATTTAGGTAGTATTTTTCGAGATTGTAGACGAATATATTGGGAAAGAAGGTTGGAAGATGAAGTGAAGTGTTGGGAATGAATGGTGTATTTGTTTTAATTGGAGGGGTAAATGTAATTTGGGGCGGGTGTAATTAATTTATTTGGGTCGGGTGTAGTTAATTTGAGTCGAATATAATTAATAATGGGTGAGTTTGTAAATTAATTTAAGTAATTAAATTGTATCCAATAGATGACCTCCACGTATTTTAAAAATTATTTAAATGATATTTCGTTATAAAAATGGTCAATATTGGACCCAAAGATGGATGTTAGGGGCATTTGGGAGCCAATAGGTGTATGACAAGGGTATTTGGGAACCAATAGGTGGATGAAGGGTAGTTTTGTACTATTTTCAATAGTTCAAGGGTATTTGAGGCCCTTTTCTGTTTTTTAATATGTTATTTTTAATACATCAAACCAAACAATGCATAAGAAATAATCTCTCTAAAACTACAACAATCATAACTAATACAAGAATTATTAATACACTCTATCTAACATCATTTGTATGCATTCTACCAAACAACTTCTGAGTATTGATGTGTGCATTATTAATATACATGAAAATTTAATTTATTAATGCAAGGGTTAATGCATACATTATCATTGTTAAAGACCTAATTACCCATCAAAACCTCATTTACATCTCTTCCACCATGTTTGTGGAGTGTATCTTTGTAAATAAATATTTTTTATAAATTTATACAATGTATGTTATTTTTAATACACCAAACCAAACAATGCATAAGAAATAATCTCTACATAATTAATGCAAGCTTAACTAATACAAATATTACTAATACACTCTATGTAACATTATTTTTATACACCCTATCAAATGATCCCTAAATTATAATCTATTTAAATTTTTATCTAAATTAAATAACAATTATTAAATTAAAAAAAATATCTAACTACATATTCCCCCGTCCATCTTTAATTGTCCACTATACAAAAAATAATTGTCCAGCAGTACTTGTCCAGTTCAAAAAATCAAAAGATAATTTACCTTTTTGTGTCTATTTTATCTTTGGTATCAAATACTATTCAATATCTAATTCATTTTTCAAATAATTAAATTTAATATATTCAAAGGATAATATAATAATATTATTCTTATTATTTATTATTTTTTAAAGTATTTTTCAAATCAATAATAAACAACTATTATTATTTGAATAGTTAATAGTACACCTCCAACATAAATCATAGTTTACCTTTTATCTAGGTCATCTCGAGGTTTGTGTGGATTTATTTTTCATTGTTTTGTTGTAGCAACTAAATCTTTGAGTAGTTGGCCCAGATTGTGTTTTGAATTGGGACCTAAGAGGCTTAGGTATGTTTTAGCATCAATTAGAACAATTGCACATCTGAAGTATTGGTGACAGCTAACAACCCGTGAACACCGGGATCACTGCACCAAAAATAATATTTTACGGTATTTAGTTAACGATAATAGTTTAATTATCGTTAAATATGTATTTTTAGTAGTTTAATTGTCGTTAAATATGTATTTTTAGTGATAATTAACATTCTTTGTCAATTTCCTATAGGCTACTGTGACATTGGATCTACTGACAATTAACTAGTGTTGGTAAAAAGTGCAGAACTTTTTGTTAATGTATATAGTTATTACCGTTAAAAGTTATTTTTACTATAATATACATGTGTATCGCTATCACAATGACGTGAGGACATTGTGCTAGCGTTGGGTCACAAACGCATGAAGACACCCAAATCGCTCTTCATGATTATCGTGTTGTGCCTTATTGCAATCGCAATGTTAGTGTTCTGAGTTTGTCCACAATAGCGATCAAGTAGTATTTGAAAAGGCTAAAATGCATCGCCACTTTCGACTTACCCCCTCCCCTAGGTTTATTTTAAAATGGGCATCAACGTCCTAGATGGTTTACAGCTTAAAAGGTAATCCATGTTACTCATCATCTCTGATATGTACTTTATCGACTAAATACTACAATAATGTATATAGTGGAGCCCCACTTTGATATCATACTACAATAATGCATAGTGGAGCCCCTCTTTGATATAATACTCAGTAAATTTATTTATATATGTATAGCCTATAGGTAGAGAACATGATGCTTACTGTTAGGTGTAACTGATTGATAGTACAATATTTATCTCCAAAAAATTAATTTCTTTTTATTGAAACTTTTTTCACTAAAAAATGTTCAATAATAATTTTTATAAATATTTTGGTTAAATCAATAAGAAAAGAAAAATTGTATATTACCTATTTCGAGTGGTTTAATGAGAATTTGTTTCTGCAATGCGTTTTCCAGTGAATTGATTAAGTGGATAGAATGAAAAAAAAAATCATATTTATAACATTAATTCTGAGCGGTTCGTAATGGAAAAGTCTGTTTCTAGTACTGTTTTGTTTTAGTGTACTTAATCTAGAATATTCTAATGCTAGCTTACCTATAGCCTAATTTTCAAATCTTCTGAGTAGATACGTTTGGATTTGCCCAATAAAAATAGTACAAACTAAACTAGATCTATCTGATAATTACATTAAAATACTTGTTACGATTGATGAAAAGAAAACAATGTAACAAGAACTAGGAAATGTTGTACTAATTTAATTGCATCAAACACATGAATGACGTAGTGATTTTTGTTCAATTTCATCGTAATGAAGATGGTAGACATTGAGATTTTGTCGGACTCAATAAGACGTGTTCAATTCGAGTTGAGACTCTACAAGATGTGTTCAATTTCAATTAGGATTTTTGGAGGCTATTTAATCTAAACCCTAGTTCATACCTATATAAAGGGTACTATATTTCCTTAAAAAGACATCTCAAATATTCGACAAAATGATTGAATATTCATAAAGAGATCAAATCTAAATCATTCTAGTTCAAGAAAAACGCCACTAACATTCCTCGAATAATGAAAAATCTTATTAGAGAAAAATCAAGTGAGGAATAGAATTGTCCCCGTACATTTACCAATAAAGTTATGTTTCTTCACATTTTATTTGTGATTATAATTTATTTTTTGTTACTTTAAAATTTGTTCCAAACAAAGATATTTCCTCCTTCACTTTGATAAATATTGCTGTCACATCCCCTACCTGTATTTTTGTTTTGCAATTTTAAAAATATGTGATTTTACTTTCTTTGGGAAGAAATGGCTAATATACTAAAACGAATATTACATCTACTTCTATATTAGAAAGACATGTTTTCCTTACTATATTAAAAAAATCACATCAAGTCTTCGAATTAATTCATTTTCTGTTGGTGAGATGACTCTACCTCCCATTGGTAGGTTTGGGTTTAAGTCGTAATAGGGTTGATAAATTACCTATTGTTTTCTCTAAGGATATATTTTATTTTATTTTTAAAAAGACCATCCGGGATGGGAATAAATTACAAGAGACTCTAATTATTCTTTTTAACACATGAGTATATCATTTAACTTTATCTGAATTGATATTTATTCATTTTCACTTTTAGTATGCATAAATAGACATTTAAAGTTGTATAAAATAGAACAAGTAGACACATACGTTTTAGGTGACATAATACATGCACATAACATGTAATGTAAAACGTGAATTGCCACGTCGGATGCCAAGAAAGCCACGTGTTTACTTACTAAACTATATAAAAATTTAAGTCTTACTTCTTTAATTTGCACACAAAATTGAAATACATAAATATAAAATGAAACCAAGCTAAATGGTACATTAATGTATTATTTGGATTTGAAAGATTCAGGGCATCATGTGGAAGCATATAATTTACAAATCATGTTGATATTGGTGATAAATCAAATGACAAATAAAGTTAGTATTAAAAACATAATTTATTTTATGGTTTGACCAATGAGCTTACATATGAAAACTAATATAAAAGAAAAATTTTAAAACTGTTGAGAGACAATCTCCTCCTAAACAAAACATTTTATCGACTACATTGTTTATGCTATTGTGTTTTTAATATGAGTACAAATGTTTTCAATTTATAGAGTTTCAAACTTTTTTTTAAGGAAAAAATAATCAAATATGGAAGAAAAATTATATTTTCCTTTAAAAATAAAATAAAAATAATTATGATAATGGTAAAATTTAAAATCTTTCAGTAACAAAAATATATAAGAGGAGGTCCCCTTGAGGCTGGTGAGATGTGTCAGCAATTTGGTTGTCCACCATATAAAAAAGTCACCGGCCAATTGCATGCATTTGTGGATCGTAAAAAAGAAAGAATCCTACGATGCATCCAAACGCTAACTTTAAAAGTGTCATTTTCTCTTTATATAACTCTATTCTTCATTATTAAGTCATTAATTAAGCCATAAATAAAGTACCTAACTCTTCTATTATATATACATAAATAAAAACCATAGTCTTGTCCAAGAGCCTAACAAGTGATCATTCAAGAAAAATGGCTGATAACTACTCTTCACAACCTCCATCAATACACATACACTTGTGTTTCTTCTTTCTTGTTCTTTTGACATTTGTAAGTATTACATGGTACATCAACTATGAGTCTATATTTGAAGGCATTATGGATCAGATGAAGCTTTTTCTCATGTTATCTCCATTACTGCTACTTCTAGTTTTACACTTGGATAAATCTCTCTTCTTTAATTCCTTCCCTGATCAAGAATCCTTTGGTGACACTCCATGGGGAGTTGGATTGCTCCTTGTGCTTCTCCTTTTCATGATTTCCTATCAGTCTGATTTTCGCGAACGATGGTTTCCTCTTTTAGGTTGATATATCATTTCTTTCTTTGTAACTTTCGCTACCTTGTATATGCTTTCATTTGGAGATGGAAATCCTTTCCACTGCATCAGTATTTCTTCAATATGCTCTGGATTTATCTTATTTCTATGGACAATGTAAATAAACTTCTTGTGTTATTATCTTACTTAATTGATTTCACTACTTTTAAAATCATATATCCGATTGTGTAATTATGAGTCTTGGCAAATACATCATAAATTATAGTTCAAAAATTAAGATGAATAAATAAATTTTTAGGTTGAGGTGCGGCAATTTCACTTTCTTTAATGAGAAACAAATCCCCTATGCTATTATCTTCATCATTTAGTAGTTTAACTCATGACTTTTTCCTTTCATGATATAACAACCAATTAACAACGTCTTGTGATGCAAATAACTCCGGACTCGTTGAAGAGCACGATCTAATGCTCAACCAATTAAGAAGAGTACATTCTTTCAACATAAAATTACGTACCCTCTCTTTTATAGTTGATAAGTCGGAAATTTAGAATTTGTCTCACCTCTCTTTCACTATTACTAACCTCACAATATAATACTTCTCATCTTCTTTACATAATTCCAACACAAAGAAGAAAACCATCGTTTATATGGGTGTAGTATTTCTTCTTTCTAGTAAATGTCAAGAAAGTGGATAGTTACTTGAGGTGTAGTGGGGTAATAATTACTAGGATATTATGTGGAGAAGATTTCATGGTGATTACATGAGTTATAAAGAATAAGGCTATCATTTTCTCCACTTTATACCCACTAAGAGCTAGTTTGGACTGACTGAAAAAAGTAGCTTTAAGTTAAGAAATAAAATGTCAAATTTAAATAATTTAAACTGAAAATAAAGAGTAGGGAGAGTCCTATTTTTTATTTTAAATTTTTTAAGTCATTTTAACTTATTTTAAGTTATTTTTAACTTTGCCAAACACTTCCAAAAGCTAAAAATAACTTAAAAGTAAGTTTTATCAACTTTTAAGTCAATCCAAACAGGCTCTAACTTGATAAGATATTATTCACTTTAATATTGTAGTTTTATTATTAAAATAAACATATACATCATCATTTCACCACTCATTTTAAAATTAAAATAAGATAGTTCATCAATTTAGTCAAAAGGAGACTCTTATGAATCATGAAGATGTGTTCTACATTGAGTCTTCTCTTAGTAGAACAATAATCTTTACCCCAGAAATGGTAGTAGTTTCAAACTTATTAAACTATGTTGTTTATGCTAAGCAATGTATCACTTTGCTTACATAAAAATAACAAAGGTGTTCACATAATCTTTATGAATCATGAAGATCTGTTCTACATTGAATCTTCTCTTAGTAGAACAATAATCTTTACCCCAGAAACGGTAGTAGTTTCAAACTTATTAAACTATGTTGTTTATGCTAAGCTATGTATCACTTTGCTTACATAAAAATAACCAAGGTGTTCACATAATCTTTATTAGTTAGCACATTACAACTTGGTTATCCTGGTTTTCATGAGTATTTTTTAAAACAAGACCAATTCTAATAAAAATGACCTACTTTAATACTCACATAAGTGAAATCCAGCAAGGGTGATTCTGTGATTCCGATCACTACTTATACGAGATACACTTTAATTAAGATTTCATAGATTCAACATCCACAAATGATTATAAGATACATGCAATCACGCCATTATAAGAAAAAAGTTAAATAAATGTAATGATGCATTTCACAGTAAGTCATCATATGATTCGTTTTCCCCATTGAATCTGGTTATAGAAACTCTAATCCCCAGGTTGTATTTTACAATGACCTGATCCGTCATTATTTAAAAGGTACCTCGTGCGGAGTCTCAAAATGTTTTACAATATGTCACCAATTTGAAATTGGGGTGACTCAATAAAATCGTGAAATTTAAAAGTTGATCCTGAATGACATCATCCCGTCATAGCGGAAATATTTTTGCTATGGCGACAGGTCAGCCATTATAGCGGGGTTCGAACTTGAAAAATACAATTTGTTTTAATTGACCTGCTCTCTTACAATGGTAAAATAGGTTTGGGCTATCCATAAAAATCCCGCTAGGACAATTTAAGCTTGAGGACAATAGAGGGGAGGGATTTAGTGCAAGAAAGGTCAACAACCATGAATCTCCGGTCTATGTTCATCACGAATCGCACCATAGAGTCGGAATGTTGGGTTCAAAGTTCTTCAACAACGGCTTGGTGCCCAAGTAGGCTAGGCTTCTTAACCGAGTAGTTAAACCTGTCTTTACTTATATAATATTTTGTAGATTGTCAGGAGATTTCATGCTTAGGCTTTTGGGTACAAATTATGGATGGTTGAAATTGTGGTTAGTTGTAGTTTAGGTTGAGGATGGTCTTGCTTAGGTTATGTTAAACTTATGGTTTTTGCTGGGTGTTATCTTAGGGAAGGTAAGTGAGGGTAATCTGACTATGATCAGGAAATATTCGAGAAGAAATCCTTTTGGTAGGTGATGGTAGTTTGTTTTCCAAGTTATGTGATGTGTGCAAGTTAACTACTATGTAGTAATTACTACTTGTGAAAGGCATATGGGGAAAACTCAAGGGATGAATATAAAACGACATTATGTTGATAGATCTCATACAACAAATCTATTTAATTTACTTATGGATTCAAGTGTGACTGTGCATATTATTTGTGATTGTTGGTTGGCGCGAGTACCACGCCGGTACAAATTACTAATGGTTGGATCAAATACCAAGCCTGGTATGTACTAGCGGTTAGCACATGTACAACACCTTGTATCATATATCATTCGATTGGCTCGGGTACACTAATAGTTTGTGTGTAGATTCTATGAGAGAACCAAGTTTATTTATTGTGTTATATTTATCACATATTGATTCCTCAGTGGTTGGGTTGATGTATTTAAATATTGAGGTAGTCTTTGCATAGACTAGGATTGCATACTAAATATCATAATGATATTTTATGGATCTTTGGAGGTCCAGATAATTTTAAAAGTGTGATGAATCAAGTATGACTTGTTGTAATGTTGTGGATCATGTGGTTTTTAAATGTTAAGTCCGAATGAGGATGAGGAATCAAGGTTATGTTTCTGACGGTAGTTATAATTGTATGTTATCTGTTTTACTAATTTATGGTTGTCAGTTCATATTTTCTTAGCTTTGTGAATTCCAAATGTTGATCGAGAGTTTGGCTTATTCTCTAGCTTACACTGTATTGTCATTTTGGGTAGTCTGGGACATATCTGATAACATGGATTTTAGTCAAGGTGGTTAGTTAGAGTCTTGAAGTGGACAAGGTATTGGTGGAATGACCTAGATTGGGGAGTTGGCAAAAAAAGGAGGTATGATGACTTGAGATAAAGTGTATGGATTCTATGGTAATGCTACTTGTTGTGAGAGTGGTGAATGAGTGGATTCGGGTCCTAATTTTATATTTAAAAGTTTATGTTGTGATTCCAAGGTTAACATTGATAATGGGGAATGGGAAACGTTGAAAAAATTTCAAATACCTGGCATGACTTTGTTAGAGCCGCCATAGCAAGGTCGACCCGCTATAGCACTACCCGCTAATGCAGGAATTTTTCCACTAGAGTGGAAGCTGTTGTACCAGCATGAAAGCCACTAGAGCGGGGAGGGTGGGACAGAATCCCTTCCTTGTTTTCCCTATTTTTCCTATAATGCCAAGGATGTTTAAAATCACACATTTAAGGGTAGACCAATGTTGAAATAGTAGAAAAAGATTAAAACAACAATAAGCATTAATATACAATAATTAATGTTAGAAACTAACATCCTATTTCATGGAGCTTAATCTTTACGATAAGTCATAGTGATTCATGTAACTATGACAATTTCTCTTTGCTATTTTGGTGACTTTTTAAAAAATTTCAGCAAGGATGATAGAAAATTGATCTTCTCTTTTGTCTCTTTTTACAGGTTTGTTCATATAAACAAAGAAAATTAATTTTAATTACAATGAGACATAACTACTCTTGCACTTCTCAGTCCACAACTCAAAACGCTGCTGAAAAGGTTGAATTCATTAGATTTGGTTATTTAGTAAAGACAACCTTCTTAAATGGAGAGTTGGAGGAAGAAATTTACATGGAACAACCTGAAGGGTTTGGGGTCAAGAAGAGAAAGTGTGCAGACTTGTGAAGTCGTTTTATGGGCTCAAGCAAGCACCCAAACAATGGCATGCTAAATTTAACCAAATAATGTTGGCAAATGGATTCAATATTAACGAATGTGATAAGTGTTTTTACATTAAAAATGTTCTGAATCATGAAGTCATTGTTTATCTGTATATTGATGACATGTTAATAATGAGTAAAGATATTGACGATATAAATGCTACTACGCTCATGTTGTCCAACAAGTTCGATATGAAGGACTTAGGAGTTGATGATTTGATCTTAGGGATTAGGATTCTCAAAACTTCTCAGGGACTAGTATTATCTCAATCTCATTATATTGAAAAAGTATTGGATAAGTTCAAGTACTTGAATTTCAATGTTGTCAAAACTCCAATTGATTTAAGCTTTACATTTCAAAAGAATGTAGGTGAAAGTGACTCTCAATTGGAATATGCCAGAGTATTGGAAAGTTTGATGTATATTATGAATTGTACGCGACCAGATATAACATGTGCTTTTAGCAAACTGAGTCGGTTCACTAGTAATCTGAATCAAACTCTCTGGATGGCAATGAAACGTGTGTTGGGGTATCTGAAACATACACAACACTATGCTTGCATTATAATAAATATCATGTTGTGATTGAAGGATATAGTGATGCAAATTGGATCACCGAGTCAAATGAAGTAAAATCCACAAGTGGTTATGTGTTTACAATTGGTGGAGGAGCAGTCGCTGGGAAATCATCCAAACATACATGTATCGCTCACTCCACAATGGAATATGAATTTATTGCTTTAGATAAGGCTGGTGAAGAAGCTGAATGGCTCTGGAATTTCTTAGAGGATATTCCATTCTGGCCCAAACCTGTGGGAGCTATTTGCATACATTGCGATAGTCAAGCAACAATAGGTAGGGCAGGGAGCATCATATACAACGGGAAGTCTCGTCATATATGACGGAGACATAACACCATAAGACAACTGCTCTCTAGTGGAATTATCACTATTGACTATTTGAAGTCAAACGATAATGTATCAGATCCACTAACGAAAGGCCTAGTGAGAGAGGCAGTTGAAAGATCATCTAAGGGAATGGGTTTACGGCTTAGGACAAGTCAGCATGGCGGTAAATCTATCTAGCAGACTGGAGATCCCAAGAGCTAGATTCAAGTAGAAAAACAAAGTTGTGACTGACGGTTCGACATTGTCAATCAACTCAATTCATTCTCATGATGAAGACAATGTTCAAGAACAAGGTTGAGACTTTAAGGCTTGTTAATGATTTAATAAAGCTTAAAGTTTTTAATGATTTACTACGTTTGGCAGATTTGACCAAATAGTGTATCTACGAGATGACACAGTTAGAAATCACCTATGTGAGTGTGAAATGTAAGCCGCTTCAAAGAGGATTTTATGTCAAAATCCTATTCTCTATACACTTATGAAACTAGGAGGTGTTCATGGCTAAAACGAACACAACCGTACGAACCATAAACGGTAAAGGGTTAATTGTGTGACATATGGTTGTCTAGGTATACACCAAAGCTCGACGGTTCAAATATATTGCATCTACCGATTGACCGAGTATATCCGACATATGTTCACTACGGATAGTCCAAGGGGAAACCTACTTATCCAGATACAATTGATCCTTGCTTGTAAAGTACACACTCGTCCGTGCATACCTTATGTTATAACTATTCCCCATTCATGTGAGGGATCGTTGGGTATGTAGCAAGAGTTAATAGGAAATGGAGGGAAGTTGAAAAGAGAGGAACTTGGAAAGTTGGGAACTTAAAGAGTTGGGAACTTGAGAAGTCCTCTTATGCTTCAGTGAAAATGCATTTCTCCCTCATCGGTGGTGGAAAGAAAAATAGCAGAGTTTAAATATAGAAACACTCCTATTAATTGTTAAAAGGGTTGGAAAGAGGGACCTCCCTTGCGCCGTCGTCGCTCGCTCAGCTCGGCTTCGGCTTTGGCTTTGGAAAATGATCGATCGAGAGATTATTTATTGGACAAAGTTTATTTTAATTATTTAGTTAATTATTTATTTAATTAATTAAATTAAATTAAATGGACAAAATGCCAAAACATTTCAATTAATTAGTTAATTAACCGAAACATTTCGATTATTCAGTTAATTGACTAACCCGACTCGGATCTGCGCGTGACCCATTTCCCGCCGTTAGAAGTGACTGTTCTGAAAGGTTGCAACTTTCAGAAACAACCATGACCGTTTGAAAGGTTGCAAACTTTCATGAATGGTCGTGTGGATTCTGAAAGGGTTGTAACCTTTTGGAACTAGTTCCTCTTGCCTATAAATACATTGATTCTTCAAATTATTTCAAAACGAATTTTTCTGATTTCTTCTTCTTCTTCTGCACAAATTTTCTTCGTGTACTTTACTGCTGTTGAGTGGTTCGCTGACATCAGAGTTTTGGGTATCAATACACTAGTGATTGAGATCATTCTATCCTGGGAGGAGATATTCCAAATCAAACCTCGGATACTAGAGGGGAATAATTTCCTTAAGGGGACACTGTGCACTCAGTGGGCTTGATCTTTTCCATTCTGTCTTTTTCCAGATTCTGGTATGTTTTACAAATTTTAGTTGTTCTGAATTAATTTATGTTCTATTGTTTCTACTAGTTCATTAAAACTTTGGTTACTTCATGTTTCTGCAAAGTTTATTGGAATTAGTAATTTTGTTTTAAATACAGATTGACAACAAAAAAAATAGTGCATTTTTTCACAACAAGTAACATATGATTCATTTTTCCATTGAACTTGGTTATAGGATCTCTAGTTCCCAGGTTGGGTTTCCTCATATATGACTCAAGGATTTATAGGCTTCAATCCCATCCCCCTCGATGTGTTCCAGAACTTTTCTCTTGTTAAGGCCTTAGTTAGAGGATCTGCAAGTTTATCATAAGATTTGACATAATCAACATTAATGGTACCACTTGTCAAATACAATCTTACATTACTGTGTTTCCTCCTTATAGGTCTGGATTTACCGTTGTAATAACGGTTTTGAACTCTACCAATCGCAGTGGTGCTATCACAATGAATTAAAATAGGAGGAATTGGTTTTTCAAAATAAGGTATTTGAAACAATAAATCTCTTAATTAATTCGCTTCCTCACTAGCTGAAGCTAAAGCAATTAGTTCAGCCTCCATGGTAGAGTTAGCAATTATAATTTACGTTTTTTATCCCAACAAATAGCACCACCACCTAAAGTAAAGACATAACTAGTGGTAGAACATGAATCACCTGATAAGGTGTTCCAATCTGCATCAGAAAATCCTTCAAGTACAACATGATATTTTTTATAGAACAAACCACAATTTTTTGTTCCAATTAAATATCTCATAACTCTTGTTATAGCATGCCAATGTTCATTACCTGACTTACTTGTAAACCTGTCAAGTACTCCTACTACATATGCAATATCATGCCTAGTGCAATCAGTCACATATCTCAAACTTCCGATTATGCTAGCATATTCCTTTTGATTTATTACATTATTTTCACTTTTAACAGGAAATAAGTGAACACTTGAATCAAAAGGAGTTACAAGATGTTTGCAATCATGAAAGTTATATTTTTTCAAAATTTTCTCAACATAATGTGACTGGTCAAGGAAAATCCCTCACATGTTCTTGTTATTTTTATTCCAAGAATAAAATTTGTCTCATCAAGATCTTTCATATCAAAATGGCTTCTAAGAATATTTTTAGCTTCATCAATAACATTTATGTTAGAGCCGAAGATCAATAAATCATCAACATATAGGCAAATAATCACATGTGAATTATTCCAAGACTTATGATATATGCACTTATCACACTCATTTGTTTTAAAACCATTTTCAATCATGCAGGAATCAAACTTTTCATGACATTGCTTAGGTGCCTGTTTCAAGAAATATAGGGATTTAGTAAGTTTACACACTTTGCTTTCTTGGATTTAATTCTTGTTACCAGTGAAAAAGTATCAAAAAATTCTAGGCCTTCTAGTTGTTTAAAACCTTTTGCAACTAGTCTAGCCTTATATTTATCAATAGATCCATCCAGTTTCAACTTTTTTTGTAAGACCCATTTGCAACCAATTGTTTTACAACCCGGTGGTAAATCAACTAACTTCCAAGTTTTATTAGAAATCAGTGATTCTATTTCATCATTTACAACCTCTTTCCAAAAAATATAATCATGTGAAGATAATGCTTCTTTCAAAGTGAGAGGGTCATCTCCAACATTAAACACATAAAAATCAGGACCAAAATCTTTTTCTACTCTAACTCTTTTACTTCTTCTTAACACAAAATTATCAATTTCTTTATTTTTTAAAGTAGAAGTAGAAGAACTAGGTATTGACAAAATATTTTGTTCAATTCTTTGACCCCCACTATTTTTAGAATCAAAAGGGAATTTATTCTCATGAAAGATAGCATCACCCGATTCTATTATAATATTGTCTTCAAGATTAAAAAATCTATAGGATGTACTATTTGAAGCATAACCAAGAAAAGCACAAGTAGTAACTTTCTTACCCAACTTTGTAATCTTGGAATCCATTAGCCTCACAAAGGCTAGACAACCCCAAACTCTTAGATATCCCAAACTTCGCTTGTAACCTTTCACAATTCAAAAGGTGTCAATTTTGACTTTTTATGAGGCACACGATTCAACACATAACAAGTAGTTCAGATAACTTCACCCATAAATTTAAAGGTGCATGTGACTCAATAAGCATGACATTAGTCAATTCATCCAAAGTTCTATTTTTCCTTTCCTCTACTCCATTAGATGAAGGAGAATAAGGAGGCATACTTTCATGAATTATTCTCAATGATCTAACAAAAGAATTAAACTCATTTGACTCATATTCACGGCCTCTATCACTTCTAAATCTTTTTATTTTTCTTCCAAACTGATTTTCAACCTCATGGAGATAAGTTTAAATTTTTTCAAAAGCATCACTTTTATTTTTCATCAAGTAAACATATGTAAACTTAGAAAAATCATCAATGAAAGTGATAAAATACCTATTACCTCCACGAGTTAAAATTCCACCAAGTTTACAAAAATATCAGTATGAACTAATTCTAACAAACCAGATTTTCTTACAACTTGGAAATGAGGCCTTTTAGTGGTTTTGGCTTTACTACAAGCCTCACACTTTTAAAAATTCTTTTTAACCATTGGGATTAATCCTAAACTACTCATGATTCCAACATAACGATCATTAATATGACACAAACAAGCATGCCAGAAATTGGTAGAAGAAAGCATATAAATAGAAGTAGAAACTTTATTCATTTCAACATTTAGTTTAAACATCCCATCACAAGCATACCCCTTTCCCACAAAAATACTCTTCTTCACAATTACATATTGATCTGATTCAATAATCTATTTAAAGCCTGATTTATTTAGAAGAAAATTAGATATCAATTTTGTTTCTCATGGAAGGAGTATAAAGTACATCTTTCAAAGTTAATAACCTTCCAGAAGTAAAACACAATTCGACATCTCCCGTTCCAAGCACTTGAGTTGTGTGAGAATTACCAAGCATGATGATTTTGGGCTCCTCAAAATAAGTATATTTTTTAAACCAATCTTTGTTGTAATAGACATGACAGTTTGCACCCGAATCAACCCACTATCCATCAACATATGTCGGTAATCACCACCACAAAAGGTTCTTCGATAACGTTTGCCTGAGGGTTAGGACCACATTTTTGGAATTTGCAAAATCAAGCAATATGCCCACTCTTGCCGCAAACAAAGCATGGTCCCTTATCTTGAACTTGTTGATTTTGTGCTTGATTATTTTCACCATTATTTTTCTTGGGAGGTCTACCATTATTTTTCTTGAATTTTTTCTTCTTAGGCTTCAAAGAAGTATTTTTTGTGAGATTCAGGAGTAACATTATTTGAAGTAATTAAATTTACCTTCGTAGTGATGTTGCTCTCTTCTGTTTGTAAAAGTGCATCTTGGCCCCTTGCCTCTTCTTCCATGCGGATATTCATTATCAAGGTTTCAAGAGAACTTTCCTTTTGTTTGTGGCCCATAGTTTTTTGAAATTCCTTCCAAGAAGGTGGAGGTTTATCTACTATGCCACAAACATTAAGGTTATCTCCAATTTTAACCTCCTCGGACCTGAGATCTCCAACAATCATTATAAAGTCTTGAGCTTGGTCTACCACTGATTTGTTGTCCACCATTTGGAAACGAAAAAATCTACTAGCCGCATAGTTTTTCGCTCCAGCCTCTTCGATATCCTACTTACTCTGCAATGCTTTCCAAATTTTCTTTGCACTAGAGTAAGTTCTATCATAATAATCATAAAAATTATCAGATAGACAACTAAGAATATAATATCGACACTTATAGGAATCACCTCGTACTTTTCCACTTTCTCATGATGAGAAATAAGTTCATCATCATCCATTGAGGTATCATCAACTTTATTAGGATTCTTCTTAGTTAACATATAAGAAACATTGAGAAGACTTAAGTAGAAAAGTACTTTACCCTTCCATCTCTTGAAATGGTTACCATTGAACCGAAATGGCTTGTTAAGATCTCCCATCTTGATATCCGCGGTTTTTTTTAATTGTAGCCATTATGAATCTCCTTAAAATTGTTAGTGAAAAATTACAAAATAACAAAAATACAAGATTACAATTGAAAATAAAATGAAAAAATAAAAATCTCTTCAGGCTAAGGCGCGGATATCTCGCTCTCTTTAAGGAGATTCAAGCCCACCGCAACAAATGTTTTTCACTGGTCCAGCAGTAGTCCTTCTTGACTTGTCCCCTCCAGGATACAACAACCTAATCACAAAATATAACTCAACAACTCTGGACAAGAGTTGATTCGAAGCTCCACAAAAGAAACACCTCCCTTCAACTAATAAGAACTCTCTTTTGACAAACTTTATGCACTCTATATTTTTTCATGTATCCAAACCAAATTATGACCACCACTATTTATAGTTGGGGATGTCTTCCTTGCAATGAATAGGAAGATAATGGGGTAATAAATAGTGAAGATAAATGGCCTAGGAGTTACATAGGTTACATGGTATAATGGAGGAATAAAGAATGAGATTTCAATATGGAGGAGTAATGGTCATAGTTGACCACTACTTGGTCTGCCAGAATAACACAACGGCCAACAAATTATTACCTAACGTTCTAACAACTTTAATCAATATTGAAGAATGACAATTAAGCCAAAATTCAACGGACAAAAGTAATGCACTAAGATGAGTAATTAGTCTATCATGCTAGACTACTTATAGGTATAAAACCAAGGAATTGGAAAAGTCACTTCAACATAATTTTAATAAGAATATTAAAATGTTCCAAAACCAACATAAACTATCTGTTGGCGTCGATAGTGAAGTAAAGGATGGTAATTCCCTCAGTGGTGAGTTAGTAACGTGACTATTGAACTTTTCCTCGATTAGTGTATCCTGCAATGACTTGGTGGCACCCCCCTTATTCTGGCCTTATAGTCTACATTTGAAACCTCTGACACATCTAGAACCTCATTTATAGTCTGCACACCCATGGAGATGTCTTTTCCTTGGATGCAAATGATAAAATTTGTATATATTTTGATTCGGATTTCTTCCTTGAATTGGGATGTTAACAAGCTAGATTGAAGATGACCGCGTGGACTATCGCACGTCTTCTGAGATCCTGTTTAGCCTAGGAGCTTTCATGGTAAATATGAGATTGATGTGAAGTATTTCAGCATAGATATATTCTCTTAATCATGGATTTAGTAGATACTAGTACTAAAACTACTCGATTGGAAGAGGTAGATATACCTCAAAACCTTGATTTATTAAATAAATGGACTATTTCGAAAGTTGATATAAAAACCAATTATGATTATGGTTGGTTTGATAAGATCTCTAATAAATAGTTGATAAAAACTACTGAACAATCTCTAGCGTTAAATTCGTCAGAACAGACTATTCGTTTGTTGAATAAACGCGATATTGATGTTTATAGAAATCAATACAAGTTCTTGCATATTGGCATGATTCAAATTGCTTTTAAACCCCTAACTCTTAAAGGGTTACCTGAGACATTTTTAGTTGCTCTTCGCGATGCGAAAAATTTGAATTTTAGATAATCTTTGATGGGTTCGATTGAATCACGGTAGCTTATGGCCCAGTATATTTCAATACTCAACCAAATTTGCAATTATCTTTGACTGATTCTAATATATTAGATGCTTTAACTTTAAATGTTAAAACGCATGGTTATAATTATGCACCTGGATCTGAATTAATTTGTTTATCTTATAGAATCTATTTTAAATTGCTTGCTACTTTGAATCATAGATGTAAATTATATGATACGTCTTATCAAACTATTTTAGTGGAAACAAATTTCACTAAGTCTAAGGTCACTACTAGAAGACCTATAAAATGGGAAGAAATTAATTTTCCTACTACTTGGACTTTAGACTCTGTTAGACCTCCAGAACAAATGACTGCTGCTGTCACTAATTCTGAATATTCTCATATTACTCAAAATTTTGATGGAAAGAGTTGTATTCAGTTTGATGAAAAACGTGTTCCTTACAATAGACATTCTTTCTCTTCTAATAGAAGATTACTTGCCATCCAACACATCTCGCCGATTGACCCCAATTATGGTCCAGCTCGAAATCATGCTGCTTCTTTGCATACATTATCTTCGGTAATATCTGCTGATAAAAATAAAATTAAAATTAATCCTAGATTAAATATTTTTCAAACAAATGATAAATCATTTGGTATTTCTGATAAGGATATTCCTTTTGCATCCGAAATGGATTTTAATCTTAATGATACTTAATGATGAATGTACATCAAATCGATTTTAGTCTAGGTTCACTGGCAAGAAAGTATATTCAAAACGAATTTGCAAGTGATAAATGGAGCCAGTTTAAAACTTGGTTTTTTGACACTTACAACACAAAAGATCTGCATAATATTTCACAAGAATTTTATGAAACTTGTGTTTTGCATAATCATATTATGTTCTTCGTACCTTGGTTTATAACCACTTATTTACCGTAATTCATCAAAGTCCTTGAACGATCTTATAAAGATGAATCAGGTAATATTATTAAAGCTATTTATCCGCCTCAGGCACCATTTATACTTCCTAATAATGAATCAGTTTCATTGCTTTCCAAAAATTCATTGAAAATGATGTGGCTACGATAAGTATTAACGAGATTAATAATCTCATTTCTCAGAATAACTATTTAGGTCTTTATGTGAAAGTTTTAGGAGAACATATTAGTTCTCTCGATAAAAAATTGGATGATCTGACAATTTTAATTGGTCAGATTAAAAATGATTTAAAACCTTCTGAACAGGCTTTTTCGTCAAAACAACCTGATGTACCTATTCAGAGACCTCTTGAGATTCAGGATTTTATCTTTAAACCACTTTATGATCTTGAAAACCTTCTTGATAAAAAGTTTTCACAATTTAGGGCGAAACCCATTAGTTTATCTGAAGATTTTGCAGATGAAATGGAAACCACTTTTGATTTTAAAAATCAAGTTGAAATAGAAATTAATAAACTTCTTGGTTATCCTAAAAAGAATAATGGTAATTATGCTCATCAACCTCGTATGCAAACTTATTATTATCCCCGTCCGACTCCTCAAGATGTCCTAATAGAGGAACGTGATTGGAACCAAACTAATACTTCTTACAGTGGAAGTGAGATTTTTGAATGGAATCTCGACGATTTAACTGATAGGCAATTAACCATACTTGTTCATAGAATGCTTATGTATGCTACTATTTGCAAAAGTGTTAATAACACAGATAGAACTATTTGTAAGATGATAATTGCAGATTTTACTGGTCAACTTAGAGGCTGGTGGGATAATTATATGAGTACTAAAGCAAAAGCTGCAGTAATTAATGCTAAGGCTGCTAATGAAGGTATTGATAACCTAGGATTTGTCTTACTAAAAAATAGAGAAGACACAGTTTATACATTGGTCTTGACTATTCTCGAACATTTTAATGGTAGATTTACCAATCAATATGAGACTGTTCGTTCCCTGCTTAATGGTCTTCGATGTAGGCATTTAGGAGAATTTAGATGGTATAAATACACTTATCTTAGTCAGGTAATGGAACTACCCGAAAACGGTCTTGAACACTGGAAAGCCAAGTTCATAGATGGCTTACCACCTTTATTTGCCAAGAGAGTTAAAAGAACTCTGAGGAATTCTTAAGGAGCTATTCCTCATGGCAATTTTACTTATGGAAAATTAATAGGAGCTTGCACCCAAGAAGGTATTAATTTGTGCAATGAATTAAAACTCTCTAGACAGCTTAAGATGGATAAGCTTAGAGAAAGATCTCAGTTAGGAGACTTTTGCGTTCAGTTTGGGTTACCAGATGCAGGGAAACAGACCAAACATAGAGATTCTAGAGACTCTAATCCCGAAAAACCTTATAAAAAGAAAAGGTCTAGACGAAGATCTAGGGAAGAACGGGAAGAGCGAAAATCTCATCGTAAATCTAATAGATTTACTAAGAATAGATCTAGGCGAGATCTCGCTAAGATTAAGTTCTACAAATGTGGAAAATTTGGGCATATAGCACCAAATTGTAAGCTTGAAAAGCTTAAAACTCTAGAGTCAGAGGAGGATTTGCACGATAAGGTCTATAGTTTCTTATACACCTCTAGTTCTGAGTCCGATTATGATGATGACGATTATTTTGAATCAGGATCTGAAACTGATAAACTTGAAACTTCTGGTAATACTCAGTCAACAACTATAGATGCTTGTAAATGTAGAGGTGATATTTGCTCTTGTGAACATGATGAATTTTATAAATTACAATCTCAATTTGAAGATTTGAATATGAATACTATTACTTCTGATAATGTGATAGAGCTGTTAAAAGAAATTACTGATAACACGTTACGTGAAAAGATTATTCAGCTCACTGCTAATAATAAGGATAGCTTGTTTAATATTATCGAAAAATCAAAAAATGAATTTGAATATTCTACTCCTTATTGTTTATCTGAAATCAATAATAGACTTTCTAAGCAGCACGTTGTTATTCGTGATACTTCTTTTGATGACCTAAAAGGAGAAATTGAACAATTAAAACAGGAGATTAAATCTCTTAAATAAAATCAGATTATTTGTGATCACTGCCTTACTCAGATTGAGTCTGCTAACGACAAAGGAAAATATATTGTTGAAGAAAAAACTCTTGAAAAAACTATTAATATTGATCCTAAACAAAATATGTTTTTAGGAATGATGCGGGTTGTTACAGCTCATAAATGGTCTATTAAATGTACCATATTAATTGATAATACTTTTTCTATAACTGATGTTGCTATGATAGATAGTGAAGCTGACGTAGTTGTATTCAGGAAGGTCTTTTGCCTACCAAATAATTTGAGAAAATAACTCATATGATCAGATCGGCTTCAGGACATGCTTTAGATATAAAGTATAAACTACCTAATACTCGTATATGCCAAAATAAAGTCTGCATTCCGCATTTCTTTTTCTTGGTAAAAAATCAGTTATACCCTCCTATTATACTTGGAACTCCTTTTATAAATGTGATTTATCCTTTTACTAATATAACTGCTAAAGGATTTTCTGCTACTTACAAAAATCAAGATATTAGTTATACTTTTATCACTGATCCTATTTCTCGTGATATTAATGCTTTGATTAATATGAAACAAAAGCATGTGGATTCCCTACAACTTGAATTGTTTAGCATGAATATATTTGATACTTTAAGATCAACCAAAGTACAAGAAAAGATTAAATTAATATCTAAACAGATTGCCGTTGATATTTGTGTTGATCATCCTAGTGCTTTTTGGAATCGAAAAAAGCATATTGTCACTCTTCCTTATGAAGATACTTTCTCTGAGGATGATATTCCTACAAAATCACGTCCTTGTCAAATGAATGTTGAATTGGTTTAATTCTGCAAGAAAGAAATTGATAATTTGTTACATAAGGGTTTGATAAAACCTTCAAAATCTCCTTGGTCATGCACTGCATTTTATGTCAATAATGCAGCTGAAAAGGAATGGGGTGTTCCCAGGTTGGTAATAAATTATAAGCCATTAAACAAATATTTGAAATGGAATATGTATCCTATCCCAAACAAAAAGGATTTATTGTCAAGATTATATGACGCCAATATATTTTCTAAATTTGATTTAAAATTTGGTTATTGGCAGATTCAAATATTTAAAGAGCACTCTTATAGAACTATTTTTAATGTCCCTTTTGGACAATACGAATGGAATGTTACCATTTGGTTTGAAAAACGCTCCTTCTGAATTTCAAAAAATTATGAATGATATTTTCAACCCATATTTGAAGTTCATCATTGTTTATATTGATGATAATTTGGTTTATTCAAAAATTCTTGAAATACATATTAAACATTTAGACATTTTCAAGAAAATAGTTATACAAAACCGTTTGGTGATTTCTAAACCAAAAATGAGTCTATTTCAAACTAAAATCAGATTTTTAGGACATCTTATTTGTCAGGGGAAGGTTACCCCTATTCAAAGATCGATTGATTTTGCTTCTAAGTTTCTTGATGTCATTACAGACAGGACGCAATTGTAGAGATTCTTAGGAAGTTTAAATTATATTTTCCCCTTTTACAAGAATTTATCTCGTGATTTAGCCTCATTATACGACAGGCTAAAAAAGGATCATAAAGCACCTTGGACTGATAGTCTCACCAACTTGGTCAAAAATATTATTAAACTTCGTGTTAAATCTTTGCCTTGCCTAACTCTTGCTACCCCAGCTTGGCAGAAGATTGTAGAGACAGATGCGTCTAATATTGTCTATGGAAGAATATTAAAACAAATCAATCCTCATGATAAAACTAAATATCTAATTCGATTTCATTCTGAAAAATGGAGCGATGCTCAGAAAAAATATGTAATGGTAGTGCATGAAATGTTAACTATCGTTAAATGTGTATTAAAATTTCAAGATGAATTATATAATCAAAAGTTCCTTATTAATACTGATGTTCAATCAGTCAAATATATGTTTGATAAAGATTTTAAGCATGATGCTTCAAAATTAATGTTTGCCAGATGGCAAGCACAATTAGCCCCTTTTGATTTTGAAATTCATTATAAAAAGGGAAGTGATAATTCTCTCTCAGAGTTCTTATCTAAAGAATATCTTGCTTCATAAACAATAGGTTTTTTAGCTTCTTTCCTGATAAAGATGTAGTTACTATTTTAAAGACAGTTCCTCTCAATAGAGATTTACAGGAACATATATTATGGAGAATCATAGACGGTATGATTATGGATATCATCGCCAATTATATGATGGAAGAAGCACTCTATGAGAGCTATGATTATTATGAATGCTATAACCTTCTTGATGACTAAACAAAATGTTTTGTTTGTAGGATGGAACCCCCTTGGGTAACTAAGGGTCGAGGAAAGGGAAATAACCCAAGAGGAAGGGGAAGATACTCCCCAAGTTCATCAAGATCATCATACATATCTTCATCCAACACACCAATTATACAAAAAAAAGAGGAATGAGTTTATTTAATTTACACTCAAAAGATCATGAGGCAGCTTCATCAGTACATCTGGAAGATATTCCAGAAAATAATCCATTATATGCCCAACTACAGGCATATTTATCACAAAAGCAAAGTAATACTTTTGCCTCAATAGCAAAAGATGATGTTGATGATATAAAATCATATGAAAAAATAGAAAAAAGAGAAATGATATTCCTCTTAGAAAACTCTGAGATACAAAGAAAAGAAGAACCATGGAAGATATTCCAACGGTATTTACTCAATGGACTTTATTTTCCGGGTGGTCATACAAAACTCGGTCATATTATGAAACTCTGCTGATAAGCACAGGTGTTGAATTTCAGCACTTCTCAGGTTATAATACCAGTGAGAATGTTTATAACTTCTCCAAAATGATTATAAAACAAATCATTCCTATTGAAGATTGGGGTATTTCCTCGATGACAGAAAGACAGTTTGGCCTTAACAAAGTCTTACATATTGGGACTATATTCAGGCTTTTAATAAAGTTCTCCATTATAATAACGAAAGACACAAACATACTTGGTTCATTAAAGTATGTGCAAAGATATTTGCTAATCCTATTCCAAAATGGTTTTTAAGTTGGTGGTCATACCACGGGCCAACGATAAAAATATTGCCCGAACCATTTCTCAAGTTATACAGAGAATGGGTTAAGGTTTCTCCGGACCTTAACAATCTATACAACCAAGAACACATTTGTTATATGCAACAAATCAAACAGATATATTACTTTATAGAATTTTCTGTTCCCTGGATTCATAAATGGGCTCCAGAAGTGGATTTCACTGAAGAACAAATCCCCTGTTTATATCGGACTTATTACAACAATTTTTGGGATAATTAATGAAAAAAGACCCCAAACAAATTCATTATATGGACAAGAACTATTGGACCTGATTCCAAGACAATTCAAGATTATAAATCAATTCCTCATAAAGGAATAATTGCTGACACTTCAGTTAGACATGGCTAGAAAAATTTCTAACCAAGATGGAGATGATCAAAATGAAATGATTAATAATTATTTGGAAGAAGTCAAGAGAAATATTCTTCTTAATATAACACACTACACAAGATCAGACTCGTCTATGCGCAGTGAAACAAGTGATGATACTCATGAGGCTCAGCCATATGAATCAGAATGGCCAGTTTCAGAAGACACAATGAAGAAAGCAGAAGATTTCCTCTCAAAGCAGAAAAACAAAGTTTAGCAGATAAGCATTATCAACAGTAGAAACACTGTTGCAACAATAGATATACTGTTTCTAGGACCCGCATAGGGGACCCTCTACTACTATTCCTAGATGCTTTTTAGTTTCTATAAATAAGTTTGTTTTGTTTTGTAAGAGGGTAAGGTTTTTCATAAACCATTCTCTCTCTTTTGTACTTTCTCTCTTATTTTCTTCCTTTGTAAAGTTGTGAGTTTGCTGGAGACTGCCGGAGTTGTTGAATAAAGTTTTAAGGTACTATTATTCTTCCTTTCTTTTCTTTCTTTTAATTTTATTACTTTCTCCGATCTAAGCAGAGACTATGTCCGGCAAAAAAATTATATCTATGCCGGATAACTAACTTCACTTTTATATCTACCATGAAAGATCTAAACTTTATCTAAATATGAATAAATTTATATATAGTTTCTTGACTTGGTTCCGAGATGGTGAAACAGACAGATTCAATACAACAAGTTAGTGGCTTTGTCTTAGTGACTCCGTCTAGCCAGCCGTGGTCTCAGCCCGATAAGGAATAAAAGGGCGCTTTATACCCGGTTAGAACTACTAGACACATGGGCTCACTAACAATACGCATTTGAATCTCGATAGACCCTTGCTTGGGTAAAAGGATTAGATCATTCCATACAGTCATTAAACTATATAAAAATTTGTATATATTTTGATTCAGATTTGTTCCTTGAATTCGGATGTTACCAAGCTAAATTGAAGATGACCGCGCAGACTACCGCCCATCTCATTATTATTATTATTGTTGTTGTTATTATTATTATTATTATATAGTAAGTTTAATGGAAGGAATACAAACTGAAATGTTAACTTATTGTCAATTGCATGCAATTCCTTGTGATTGTGATTATGATTGTTGGTTGTCTTGGGTGCTACACTTGGTACATACTAACAGTTGACTCGAGTACCATGAATGGTGCATGATTTCTCTTGGTTGACTTGGGTACCACACTTGGTATGTATTTGAATGGATCGCGTACCATGCTTGGTACACGATATCAATATGGTTGACTCGAGTACCATATTTGTACACATTACTTACGGTTGGTTCGGGTACTATATCTGGTACATATGATTGTTTGTATGTGGATTTAGTGAACCAAGTTTAATTCTTCATAGTGTGACTATTAAATGTCGATCCATGAGTGGCTGAGTATTGTGTTAGGTGCTGATGGGGTTCTGGTAAGACTAAGACTGCATGTTAAAGACATCTTGAGGGATCCCTGGGTGGTCCGGGCTACTTTAAAAGTGTTCTAAGATTACGTGAGGGTTGTTATGATGGTTGGTTATGATCTATGTGGTTATTGAGTCAGGTGAAACAAGTAAGAGTTCTACTGATAATAGAGTTAGTTGGTGGGTTTTGGAGTCCGAAATGAAATTAGTAGATGAATCTCAGTGGGGGTAGAATGAGTGGTTTTATAGTTAATTTATATGATAAAAGGTTTAGATTATGATCTGATATGAAGGTGAAGTTAGCAGCGAAAAGAGGTGGGGTGACTTGAGATAGAGAGAGTTCTGATGTAGTATCACTTCATGGTAAGGGCGGCATTTGTCGGATATGGGTCCTAAATTGTATCACCAATTTGTATGTTTCTTTAATTATTTGTGTGATATTATGTGGTGGATTCAGGTCAACCGAAAATACCTACCATTACGTGTTGTTTGTACTACTACTACTCTTGCTAAGCCACTTGGCAAAGTGTGGTTGCAGGAACAACGATGTTTCTTAGGGATTATGAAGATGATCTCTGACAACTTCTACCTCTCTTCCCTAATGGTGGGAGTTGTGTCTTATTACTTATGAATTTTGTAGTCTTATAGGAGCTCTAACACGTGTTTAGATTAGTTCCTTGAGAGGGATAAATGTATTTCTTAACAGTGCTTATTTATAATCAGTTTGAAAGTATTTCTGTATTTAAATAAGGTGATTAGTTTATATTTTGTTCACTTTTGAACTTCATGTTTTAGTTTGGGGGTAATGGTTCTCCTATCTAGGGGTTTAGAATATGTGTCTGCATGATCTAGTGGATTGGGTCATGACATTAATTTATTCAGGTGATTATAAATAGGAAAGATTTCGCTAACAAGTTCACAATAACAAATTTTAATTTCTAATGTGTCTCAAGGAATGGTCTTTTTTTAATTTCTTAGATATTTCATTCAAAGCATTGAAGTGATTTTTTTATTATATTAATTAAATAAGGTATTTGTATTGTATGATTATAAATATAAATGTATTATTAATAAATCAAAGCAGTCTACCAATTAAATTGCTCCAAAATCGTATGTTTGGAACTTGATCACAAATGATTATATTTGGCTCGCAAGAAATTTATCACAAAGGTTGATCTAGAGGGAGACAAATATTATTCTTCAAAATGCAATGCTGAAGTTAAATATGTTATTCACAGGTTTGAATAACAATCCAAATATTTTTAATTTTAGTTAAAAATTATATAACAGTCAATTTTATGATTTTTAGGAACATGATTCAGATTCATAGTTGGAATAGAACTAGATGTGATGACCTTGAATGTTGTTTTTAGAAAATTTTGAAAAAAATTACAAGTGTATTCCTCCCAATAGTTGCCCCGTGTCATGTTGGATCAGTTTATGATGTCAGTTTTTTAGTGGGATCTAAAATTTGTGATTTTTTTTTGGATGTTCTAGAGTTTTGGAGAATTTTAAGTTGATATAAGTAACTTTAATCAACATCTGGAGCTACGGGTTTCAGAATGTAATTATGTCAGCTCCATCAGTTCCACAATGTGGATTTTGGTACAGGAGTATTATCGTATTTAGTTACAGAGTCTTGATGTAGATTTGAGCCCATGAGTTGGGAGTTTAAGTGAATTTTGACCAAGATCTTAATTTAGTCAACATTCAGAGTTCGGGTGCTCAGATGGATTTTTGCCAATTCTGTTGAATTTAGGAGGTGATTTTATGGCTAGATGAGACCGTGGTTCAATTTTCAGAGGTTTTAGGGGTAATTTTTTCTTTTTGGTTTAAAGTTGATTTATTGTGATTTTAATGGGTGCCAGGTCATAAAGACCTTGAATCTATATTTCAATGGATCCATTAAGTCTAGAACATCGAATTTAGTTGAGTAGCATATTTGGTTGGTGTGTATGACATTCCAAACAAATATATATGGTCCTTTCAAAAAAAAATTGGTGTCTTGATGTTCTGTTGCTGTTTTATCTGGTGTCCTCCTTTATGTTCGTAGAGCCTTGTGCATGTTCTTAAAGGGTTGAGTGCTCTAATCTCCAAAACATGATCCCTTAGCCACATTCGTCGAAGGTTGAGTTATTGACCTTCACGTTAGCAGGGGGCTTGTCTACGTTCATGAAGGGTCGGGCTGTTTGGTTTTTGTGATCGCAGCCGAGCGTTTGTGAGTCCTCATGCTTCGAGGAAGGATTGTCATTGCTTCACTTTACTTCTTGTATTTCAGTTTTGGACATGATGTATGAGCTAGGCCTAATTTCATTCTATTGTACTAGATGGCTATTGAGACAAGTGTTTTAGACTTCCGCTTTTCTTTTATAAAAATTATTGGACTTGGACTATTGGTTTACTTCTATTGTTCTATTTCTTAAGTTATGAAAGCTAAGTGGTTTGTATGGGGTCCTTTGGGGTTCTATACACCATGTTACAGTTAGGGGGTACCACTGGGTCGTGACACACTTGGTAATCAGAGCACAATGTTTAGAATGGTCCTAGGATGTCTTATAAGCCACATCAAGTAGAGTCTTGTTCATGAGTATGAAGCGCGCCACATTTATGAATGAGAGGATACAAGATGATTAGGAAACTTCACTTCTTTCACTAATATAAAGTCGTGCGATAGAGTTAAATCTATAAAGTCTCTCTCCTAATCCTTATCTGATTCTCTACAAGATATGGCTACTCGAAGAGCTTTTGGTAGAAGGAATATAACATTCCGAAAAATGGTAGACTAAACTAGAGTCTAGCATGAAACTAGTAGGCTAAGTTAGAGCTTAACGTTAGGGTTAGAGCCATGAAAATACCTCCTCGTACCTTGAAATTTATGTTTAGTGTTAGAACGTCAAGGTCTAAACCCCAAGGACCAACCATGGGTCCTTAAGGAAAAGACCTAGAAGGCTGCCTGGGCAGTGACGCACGAGGGTAACCTACGTCCCGTAGGTCCACCCATTTCCCATAGGTGAGGGTCGTGGGTCAGGCCCCTCAAAACAGCCCCTAGTCCCCTGACCAATGGTTCACCAGCACGGGCCGTGGTCCCACCCATGGTCCGTGGGTCACCAAGTCGTAGGTCATGCCTGAAACTGCAATTTGGCAGTTAAGGCTAGGGGTCTTTTGGGGATTTCCTTTTTATTTAATGGTTATGTGGAGTCGTTTTAAGCCTATTTTAAACAACTATATAAGTATTTTTCCCACCTAAATTAACCCATCTAAAGTCATAAATCAAAAATCCCCAAATCAAAAAACAAACCCTCTCCAAAATCATCTCTCTAGAACTCCAAAGAAGAAGACGAAGAAGATCATGTTAGGGCTGGAAGAAGGAAGTTTTCTCACACAATTTTTTCAAATTTTTTCACCTAAGGTATGGTAGTTTTTGATTGATGGATTGCTTTCATCCATGAAGCCCTCAAACTCCCAATTTCAAAGTAGGAAATTCCCTAAAAGCTAGGGTTTTCACTCTAAGTCATGGAGTCTTTCTAAAAACATTTTCATTGATTTAATTATCATATATTATGATTGAATTGTTGATTATGATAATTTTTATGTGAAAATCTCTCATGAATCCATGAAACCCCCCATAACCCAATTTATGACTTGTGATTTGGGTGAATTGTAGTAAGATGAATACTATGAAATTGTACTTGTAGTAGTTAAGTTATTTGAATCATGTTACCATCTATATCTCATGTAGTAAATCTAGATATATTGGTTGAATGTGATCTATAGCCCTTGAAGGGCAAAACATGAGAATAAGCTATGTGAATGAGACTTGTTTGTATACAATTAGATTGCTTTGAGAGTTAAGTAAATATATTATAATCTAATTGTTGTATTGATTGGATGATTATCCTCATGTACACACTTAGGTATGAACATCATACAATGTGAAAGGTTTGTCACATATAGTGATTATAAGGTTGAAGACTAGTCTCACCTATTGAATCTAGGAGCTTGAACATGAGTTTGTTGGATTGAGTGTCAATACATTCTTCCATAATTATCAACTTAGGTCAAGACTTAATATGAACTCAATGGGAATTAATGCTTAGCATCGAGTGGATATGAATATGAGATGGAAGCTTATACGATAGTTGAGTCCGACTTTCCAAATGGGTTCCTTTTACACTAGTTGAGTCCGGGTTCCCAAAGTAGTTAACTCATGAGATGGAAATCTTCTACTTTAGTTGAGTCTGGGTTTCTAGAAGCAATCTCCTTATCCCATAAACTATGTGCCCACATAGGTCTTTAGCTAGTAGATCCACTTAAGCTAAGAGTTTGGTTCTACCTTAGGCAAGTAGGACAACCCCTTTTTCGGTGTGGGGTAGACACCGGATTCCATGGTTAAGCTCTCATGGTCTATGTTGGTTAAAGCTAATCACACTATGGTAATATGAACTAGAATTTGAGTTATGAACTATGGTTACTTAATAAGCTTTCCTTAGTGTGCGTAGGAGTATGCGATCTTATTCATACATTGCACAAGGGTTCTTTGAACGTTCTTATGGTTTGTTTCCATTATATGATGATCAATATGTTGAATATGCTTGTATCTTATGCTTTTACACTAATTTTCATAATGAACTGTAAACTTGGTAAAGTGCATACATTTCAACCAAAATGTCCTTTTTAGCATGATTTCAAGGATTTTTATGCATGTCTATCATACTTAGTGCATTTTTGTACTAACCCATATTTCTTCTACATTTTCCAAAAAGTGTAGGTTCCGATGTTTGAGGTGTTCTTCCCTTGATACAAACATGGATTGACTATTCTCCTAGCTTGTGGTGAGTCCTCATAGATCCGAGGATGAGTGCTATCTTGTTGTTCATTTCCTTTCATTGTATTAGAATTTTCAGATTTCTATTGTAAGGGTTGTGACCCTATTTTGAGACTTAGATTGTAATAGATGGCTAGATGAGACAATGTCTAGACTTCCGCTTTGCTTTTATGAAAACTTCCTAAGACTTAAAATGTGGTTTTACTATTCATTGTTCTTTACTTATGTGATGATATATTAAGTGGCTTTCATAGTGCATTTAGGGGTGTTATGTTCCATGTTACGTCTAGGGGGGTAACCTTGAGTCGTGACAAGGAATGTGAAGGAGAATGTGGAACAAAAAGCTCCTCCCCAAGCTCCTCAAATTTTGGTCGATCCTTTGGCCGAGCAGGTGACTAAATGTGGAGTTTAGGGCTACTTTCACATGTTGGCTCAAGCCGTGACGGCCCAAGACAATAGGGAGGTTGTAGTTCCCGTGATCCCAAATATGGGTACAGTGGTATCTAGAGTGAGAGACTTCACTAGGATGAATCCTCCAGAGTTTCATGGTTCTGAGGTTGAGAAAGATCCTCAAGAGGTCATTTATGAGGTTTATAAGGTTTTGATGATCATGGGAGTGATGCCGGTGGAAAAGGTGGAGTTGGCCGCTTATCAACTTAAAGGTGTGGCTCAAATTGGTACAACCAATGGAAAGATGGGAGACCGAAAGATGCGGGTCCGTTTGATTGGGAGAAGTTTAAGCCACTTTTCATGATAGTTTCTTTCCCCTTAAGATAAGGGAAGTCAAGGTGCTTAAGTTCATTAACCTTCGACAAGGGAGTATGAGTATGAGGGAATATGCATTAAAGTTCACACAATTGTCTAAATATACTCCAACAATGGTTGCCGATTCAAGGGAAATGATGAGTAAGTTCATCTCGGATGTGTCCGAAATGGTGGTTAAAGAATGCCGAACTCCCATGCTCATTAGTGACATTGATATATCTCATCTCATGGTTCATACATAATAGATTGAAGAGTAGAAACATAAGGAAAAGTCTAGGGAGATAAAAAGGGCTAAGACCGGTGATGGTAATTTCTCTTATGCAAGGTCCGATGGACATAGTCCTCCCAGATTTCGAGAAAAGTTTTCTGGTCAAGGAACCTCCAATTCTCCTCCTAAGTTCAACAGAGATAGGGTGTCTAACCCTAAGACTCAAGGAGGTAATGTTAGTGGATCTTCATTCCCATTTCTACTTGTATTAGGTATGGAAGAAAACACGAGGGTAAGTGTCAAGCCGACACAAATTGTTGCTTTAGTTATTGTAAAAGTGGTCACAAAATGAGGGATTGCCTGATGCTCATGGCTAAAGGAAGAGAGGGAAAACAAGCTCCTCTTAGTGGTTCGGGTCCTAATGCTCATGGGAAAACTGATTCGATACACTTCATACTAGTGGTGAACAAGAGAGTTCTCCCGATGTGGTTACCGGTATGTTGAAAATTTTCCAACTTGATGTTTATGCTTTACTTGATCCCGGTGCTACCTTGTATTTTGTGACATAATATGTGTCTATGAGGTTTGATGTTTTTCCGGATGTGTTGTTAGAATCTTTTTATCACTACTCCTATTGGTGATTCTATTGTGGCTAAGAGGGTCTATAGAAACTGTCATGTTTCCTTGTCCCATAGAGTTATTCTTGTTGACTTTGTAGAGCTTAATATGTTAGATTTTGATGTTATCTTGGGTATGGATTGGCTGCACTTATGTTATTCTTCTATTGATTGTAGAACTCGTGTAGTCAAGTGTTAGTTCCCGAATGAGCCTGTCCTAGAGTGGAAAGGGGGAAATTATATGCCTAAGGATCAGTTTGTCTCTATCTTAAATATAGAAAGACGATTTCTAAGGGTTGCATTTACCATCTAGTTAAGGTGAGGGATGTGGATTCCAAAACCCCTACTCTCGAGTCGGTCCTCGTTGTTTTTGAGTTTTTGGAAGTGTTCCTAGATGATTTACCCGGTATTCCTCCCGAAAGGGAAATAGACTTCGGTGTTGACTTTCTCCCAAATACGCAACCTATTTCTATTCCTCCTTAATGAATGGCTCCGACAAAACTTAAGGAGTTGAAAGAACAATTCAAAGACTTGTTGGATAAGGGTTTTATCCGACCGAGTATCTCACCATGGGGTGCTCCAGTTTTGTTTGTTAAAAGAAAGATGGTTCTCTTTGTATGTGTATTGACTATCACCATTTGAATAAAGTGACCATTAAGAATAAGTATCCCCTCCAAGGATAGATAATTTGTTTGACCAACTTCAAGGAGCAAGTCTTTTCTTGAAGATCGACTTTCGGTCGGGTTATCACTAATTGAGGGTGAAGGAAGATGACATTCCAAAGATGACTTTTCAAACTCGCTATGGTCATTATGAGTTTTTGGTAATGTCTTTTGGGTTGACTAATGCTACGGCGGTGTTTATGGATTTGAAAATAGGGTGTTTTAGACAATACCTTGACTTATTTGAAATTGTGTTCATTGATGATATATTGATCTATTCGAGAAGTGAGAATGAGCATATTGATCATTTGAGGATAGTGTTGCAAATTCTTAAGGACCAACAACTTTTTTCAAGGTTTAGCAAATGTGAATTTTGGTTAAAGTCCGTGCTTTTCTTGGCCATATTGTTTCAAGTAAGGGTATTTAGGTGAGTCCTAAGAAGACGGATGCGGTCAAGAGTTGGCCTAGACCTCTAACTCCTTCGGATATTAGAAGTTTCTTAGGTTTCACCGGCTACTATAGAAGATTTGTTGAGGGGATCTCTTCAATTGCCTTTCTTTTGACGGCTTTGACTCAAAAAAAGGATAAGTTCATATGGTCTGAAGTGTGTGAGAAGAGTTTCCAAGAGTTGAAAAATAGAGTTACTTCCGCTCTAGTGTTGACTTTACTATAATGGACGGATGGCTTTGTTGTTTATTGCGATGCCTCTAGAACTGGGTTAGGATGTGTGCTTATGCAAAATGGGAAAGCCATTGCCTATGCCTCAAGGCAACTTAAGATTCATGAGAAGAATTATCCTACCCATGACCATGAATCAGCGGCGGTAGTTTTTGCCTTAATGATCTGGAGGCATTATTTGTATGGTGTGCATGTAGATGTGTTTACCGACCATAAAAGTTTGCAATATATGTTTAACCAAAAAGATCTAAATCTTCGCTAAAGAAGGTGGCTTGAGTTATTGAAAGATTATGATATGAGTGTTCTCTATCACCTCTGAAAGGCAAATGTGGTGGCGGATGCTCTTAGTCAGTTGTCTATGGGTAGTGTTGCTCATATTGAAGAAGAAAAGAAAGAGATGGTTTGAGATGTTCATAGATTGATCCGATTAGGTGTTCAGTTAGTGGATTCCACCAAATGTGGTGTTATGTTTCACAATGTTTCGGAATCGTTCTTTTTTTGCAGATGTTAAGGCCAAGCAAGGTCTTGATCCAATTTTAGTTGAATTGAAAGAAGTGGTGCTTAAGAAATCCGTTAAGGATTTCTCCCAAGGGGGAGATGGTGTAATTAGATATCAAGGTCGTTTGTGTGTTCCAAATGTTAATGACTTGAGGGAACAAATCTTGTCAGAAGCTCATAGTTTGCGGTATTCCATTAACCCGGGAGCCACCAAGATGTACCGTGATTTGCGAGAGGTCTATTGGTGGAATGGGATGAAGAAGGATATTGTGGGATTTGTGGCTAAGTGTCCTAATTGCTAACAAGTTAAAGTAGAAGATCAGAAACTGGGAGGTTTATCCCAAGACATTAGCATTCCTACTTGGAAGTGGGAAGATTTGAACATTGTAACACCTCAAACTTTAGAAAATAGAAAATGCAGCTTTCCAGGATCTGGTGTTAGAACCAATGGAAGCCACTGACGGACCGTGTGTTAGACCACGGACTGTAGGTGGGATCCCGTGGTTCAGTCCTAGATTTAGAGAAAATTTGGGATCTAAAGATGACACCTACGACCGTGAACCACAGTCCATTGATTGACCCACAGACCGTAGGTTGGTTTCGTCGTTGGATTCCAGAGTTTGATGATATCTGATCCCACTCACGGTCGACCAGTACGGTCCGTGGTTGGACCTATGGACCGTAGGTGAGGGTCAACTATTATTTAGAGGAAAATAGTTGTTAGGTCAACTTCAAACGATCATATATTTTAGTATAGAATAAATTAGGTGGCCTATGACCTATCAAATTAAAGATAATTGAATCCTCTTTCCAACACCACCGAGTTTGCTAAATTCCACGCTCGGAGTAAATTGTTATGCATGTTTTAGTGAAGCCCCGTCGGGCAGAGCATGACCGACGACTCCTAACGACAGTTGGTAGGTCAACCAACAGCCCGTCAGTCCAATAGTAGGTGGCACTCGGCAGATTTATGTCACAGTCATTTTGGTCCTTTCCCCTATGCGTTGGGCACTTAAACTACATTGTTTGATGCCTAAACTATATCGTTTTACTCAGCTTAAGCCTAGTAACTTAGTCAAACATACCCATAGCCTTTATTCACTAAAAATCACCCAAACTTAGAGCAAAAAATAGAAGAAAGAAGCGACAGTTTCCCAAGAACAATCAGAAGGTTTGCTTCAAGTTGCAGCCCTATAATAGAAGGATTTCTCCATAAATTTCATCACCAGGTATGTGAGATTTCACTAGTGGGTTCCTTTCATCCACTAGGTCCCTAGAATTCAGTCATATTATTGTTTCTCCATATCTTGTTTAGACCTACGGTTTCTAAAACCTTAGATAATTGTTGTAATTTAGCTGTTATAGTATCCTAAATCGAATTAGCTTGTTTCTTGGAAAGTTTGCTTAGTTCCTTGCATGAAACTCAAAACCCTATTTTTGTGTTGATTCTCCTAGTTCATGAATTACACTTGCTAGGTCAGTTAAATAGATAATCATGCTCTAGATTTCGAATGTCACATTGTCAATACATAAATGTTGCATTCTCAGTATTTTGAGCTATTCAGTATTTCAGAACATTTCAATCATATACATATTCAGTTGGGAGTATACTTAACACCGAGTTGGACTAGGGTTTAGCGTACCCTCTTAGTCCCAGAACTACGTGCCCCCGTAGATTTATAAGTCCCCTCTATTGGGCATTAGCGTACCCCTGGTAAGGTATATTGGGTCCTCTCAGTGAGGCGTATATATTGGACTCCACGTTTAGCTCACGTGGTTTTATGTCGGTTAATAGTAGCTCCCACAGTCAGACTTTAATGTATTTGATCAGGTTTTCAACATATACTTCAGTATTCAGTCTCAGCATGTCATGTTCGTGATCAGTACTTGGTCATTACATCCAGTTTAGCTTTTCAATTATGTTTCAATATTTACATTCTTGTTTAGATTATATCATTGTTCAGTTATGCTTTGTTTCAGCCTATGTATTTTGTCCAGCTATTATCTATATCCTGCATGCTCAGTACATTCCAAGTGTTGACGCATACTCTGCGTTACATCCTTTCATAATGTAGGTTTAGGTACTCAGCATCCAATACACACTTAGATCGAATTTCGATCCATATTCAGTAGCTTCAGTGGTGAGTCCTCATACTTCGAGGACAATAGACATGGTTTTCATACTTAGTCTTTCATTCAGTTTTTAGTTTTATTAGAGTTAGTTGAGGGGCATGTCCCAGCAACTCTATTCAGTTACAGGCTTTTTCTGATATAGTATTAGATTCAACTTTAGCTTTGAGTGAATGTTTTGTATTCCTAAACTTTTAGTATATTATATATTCAGATCAGTTTTGGGTATTCCCAACTTTCAGTTATCAATTGATTTAGCTTCCACATTAGTTCACATTTTCATTTAGATATCTTTCAGTATGCTTATGATATGCTAGCTTCAGGGTTAGATTGGGTTCACTCGTCACCTAGGTCCCATGTTACGTCAAGGGGCTAGCTTCGGGGTGTGACAACCAAGGACTTTATTATTGGTTTGCCTCTTACCAGGCGACAACATGACTCGAATTGGGTTATAGTAAATCAGATGACGAAATTGGCTCATTTCCTTTCCGTCAAGGTTTCCTATTCAGTGGAAAACTATGCCAAGTTGTACTTAAGAGAAATGGTAAAGTTGCATGGAGTGCCCTTGTCCATCATTTCTGATCGTGGTACCAATTCATTTCCCAGTTTTGGAAATCTTTCCAAAAGGGTTTTGGTAGTTAGGTTAATTTTAGTACGACCTTTCATCCCCAAATCGATGGGCAAGCGGAGCGTACTATCCAAACTTTGGAAGATATGTTAAGGGCTTATGTGATTGATTTTAAGGGTAATTGGGATGACCATTTGTCATTGATGAGTTTGTTTATAATAATAACTATCAATTGAGTATTGATATGACTCCATTTGAGGCATTATATAGTAGGAGGTGTAGATCTCCTATATGATGGATTGAGGTGGGTGAAGTTGACCTAATAGGTCCCAAGTTGGTACATGAGTCCATTCATAAAGTTTGACTTATTCGAGAAAGATTGAAAATGGCTCAAAGTCGGCAAAAGTCATATGCCGATGTGAGAACAAGGCATCTTGAGTTTGAGGTTCATGATTGGGTTTACTTGAAAATCTCACCCATGAAGGGTGTAATGAGGTTTGGTAAGAAAGGGAAGCTTAGTCTTCGATATGTAGACCCATATCGGATTTTGAGACGTATTGGTAAGGTTGCTTATGACCTAGATTTGCCAAATGAGTTGGCATCGGTGCATCCAGTTTTCCATGTCTCTATGTTGAAGAAATGTGTTGGTGATTAGACATCCATTGTTTCCTTAGAAGGTTTGGGAGTTAATGAGAATCTTTCTTATGAGGAAGTTCCGATTGAGATTTTAGATCGGCAAGTAAGGAAGTTGAGAAATAAAGAAATAGCTTCCGTAAAAGTGTTATAGAGGAATCAGTTAGTTGAGGGTGCTACGTGGGAGGCCAAGGCCGATATGATGTCCCGATATCCTCATCTCTTTCCTTCTACTCCTACTCTAGCTTGAGGTAATGAGTTCCTCATGGTTTGTTCTTTGTTTTGAAGTTATATGTCTCATATGTTTCCATGGTTTCCTTACTATGCATGATTTACGAAAAGATCAAGTTTTGAGAAAATGAGTCAAATTGATTTATTTCTACATGTTTATGTGCACATGAGTATGAATTTCATGTATACTACTTGATATGATGATATGAGCATGTTTTTAGCTTGGAGTAAAGTTTCCTTCTCGGGTATATGCTTTTGACTATGTTTTTAGGTTGGAGTTGATGTTTCCTCCTCGGCTATGTGTATTGCATGCATGATGGGCAGTTAGATTTAGTTTCACCCCTCTTATGATGTTTTGATAACTACCTATCTTGGAATCAATAGTTCCTCCTTGGTTATATGTATTTAGATGAAGTTGCATTGTAGGTTGGGTTGTTAGTTCCTCTTCTCCTAATTTCGTCCTAGCTTGAATCTCATTCGGGGATGAATGATCCCAAGGCGGAGATATTGTAACACCTCGGATCCGAAAGAGGGCAAGATAATTGTTTTCATAAAGTTGCAGGTGTCGACCTAAGAAGGCCGCCCACGACCCGTGAATGGGACCACGGACCGTAGGTATGGTCCGTGGATGACACCCAAAAGAGGTTCAAAAAGGGAGGAAACACGGCCAGAACCAACGGACCATTAGTGCGACCACGGTCTATGGTCCAGACCCCCCAAAGTGAGTTCTTGACCACAAACGACGGTCGTGCAAGATGGCCCGTCGTCCGGTCGATGGTCTGTCGGTCGTGAACTGGCACTTATTATTAGGGGCAGTTGGATCTTTTCCTAATTATTTTATTCCTATACTATGTCGTTTTACCCTTCACTAAGACCTCTATATAAGTGATTTCAACCCCTAAATTTGCCCATTCACTTCATTCTCTCCAAATTCACCAAAAAGAAGAACTCTCCAATAATTCTCTCTCTAGAAAGCTTGAAGAAGAAGGATTCAACCTAGGATTTCAAGTCAACTCACAATTCCTCCATTGAAGATTAGCATTTGTCGTCAAGGTATGATAGTTTTCATCCATGGATTCCTTCCATTCATGGAGTTCCCAAATTCCTCTATTTCCAAAGGTAGAAATCCCCAATTGAGTTAGGGTTTTCCAATTGTCATGGGTTCTTTTGGTTATTGATTAAAATATTGAATTATGATCTCTTATGCATGAATTGATGAAATACTATGATTTTATGATGATTTCTCCCATGAACCCATGTAATCCCCATCTTTTCAAGTTATGCTCATATGATCTGGGATTTTGGTTATAAAGGAAGAATTTTATGAAATTAAGCATGTGTTGCTAGCTTTGCATGAATCTATGATGAAATCCTTATATACCCTTATTTTCTAAGTGTTGATGATTGAAAGTGGGTTTTGAGTCTTGAAAGGTAAATTATGGATGTATGCATTTTCTTACGAAATATATGCAAATATTTTAAGGATGTTTTGAGAGTAAAGTATCAACGGTGATGTTGTTGTTGTGTAATTGAAAGGGTATTCTCATAAACACATAAAAATATGATGTGAAAGGTTTTCTTACATAATAAAGGATTCTAAGGTTGAAAGGTCTTCTCACCTAATTGAATCAAAGATTAAGAGCTATCCTAACGAACCTAACTTGGATTGGTTATTGAAAGATATACTTCCAGGGATGATGAATTAGCTTGGATTAGCAAGATGACGTGCCTTTCCATGGATAATAAGAACAAGTAAGAATTGACTATTCCATGGGATTTATGCTCAGCACCGAGAGGATATTGAGATGGAAGCTCTCCCATTAGTAGAGGCCGAGTTTCTAGTAGCAATCTCCTTATCCCTTACCTATGTTCCCCAATAAGATGATTTTTTAGATAGACATTAGATAGTGGATCCACCTAAGCTACAAGTTATGGTCCTTACCTTGGCAAGTAGGACAACCCTTTTCGGTGTAGGAGACACCGGGGGATCATGTTATAGCTCACATGGTCTCTATGTTGGTTAAGGCTAATCCCCCACATTACTAATGAACTAAGGTAACTTCAAGAAGTATCTCATATATGTTCAAAGGCTTTTAAAAATGTTAGCTTTCATTGACCATGGTTTTATGACTTACGTTTTCTAACACTTTTATATCATGTTTTAGCTTGGCCAATTGCATGTCATGAAATGTACTTTTTTAGCATAATTTAAATGTTTTATGCATAGCTATCATACTTGGTACATTGTCTTGTACTAACGCACACTCTTGCCTACATTTCCCCAAATGTAGGGTCTGCAGTCAGGTTTCTCATTTTCGTGGCTAGTGGTTGATTTTGAGATTCTCGAGCATTGGTGAGTCCTCATGCTTCGAGGACGGATTTTCATTGTTTTAGTTTACTTCTTGTATTTCAGTTTTGGATATGATGTATGGGCTAGGCCAGTTTCATTGTACTAGATGGATATTGAGACAAGTGTTTTAGACTTCTGCTTTTATTTTATAAAAAACTATTGGACCTGAACTATTGGTTTACTTCTGTTGTCCTATTTCTTATGTTATGAAAGCTAAGTGTCTTGTATGGGGTCCTTCAGGGTTCTATACACCATGTTACATCTAGGGAGTACCCCTGGGTTGTGACACTAGGCCCTATTTCATTCCTATGTACTAGATGGCTAATGAGACAAAATGTTTAGACTTCTGCTTTACTTTTATAAAAACTTTTGGGACTTGAAATGTATTTCTTTATCTTTTTGTTCTTTTTCTAATGTTATGACTGCCAAGTGGCTTGTATGGTCCCTCTCAGGGTCTCATACGCCATGTTACGCCTAGGAGGTACCTTGGGTTGTGACAAACTTGGTATCAGAACACAAGGTTTAGAATGGTCCTTGGATGTCTCATAAGCCACATTGAGTAGAGTCTCGTTCATGAGTGTGAAGCGCGACACACTTAGGAATGTGAGGCTACAAGATGTTTAGGAAACTCCACTTCTTCATTACTCTTAAGTTGTGCGATAGAGTTTAACCCTATAAGGTTTCTCTCATAATCCTTATCTGATGCTCTAGAGGGTATGGCTACTCAAACAACTTATGCTAGAAGGAATGTGAGGGAGAATGTGGAACAAGAAGCTTCTACTCAAGCTCCTCAAGATCTAGTCGATTCTTTGGCCGAGCAAGAGACTAATGCGGAGTTTAGGGTTACCTTTCAAGTGATTGGCCCAAGTCAATAGGAAGATTGCGGTTCCCGTAAACCCAAATGTGTGTATGGCGGTGTCTAAAGTAAGGGACTTCACTAGAATGAATCCTCAGGAGTTTCATGGTTCTAAGGTTGAGGAAGATCCTCAAGAGTTTATTGATGAGGTTTACAAGGTGTTGATGATCATGGGAGTGGCGTCAGTGGAAAAGGTGGAGTTGGTCGCTTATCAACTTATGGGTGTTGCTCAAATTTTGTTCAATCAATGGAAAGAAGGAATACCAGAAGATGTAGGTCCTCTCGATTGGGAGAAGTTTAAGGTTGCTTTCCTTGATAGGCTCTTTATCCTTGAGATGATGGAGGAAAAGGTTCTTGAGTTCATCAACCTTCGTCAAGGAAGTATGAGTGTGAACGAATATGCTTTGAAATACACACAATCGTCTAAATATGCTCCTACAGTGGTTATCAATTCCAGGGCAAGGATGATTGATTTTGTTTCGAGTGTGTCTGAAATAGTGGTTAAATAATGTTGTACCGCCATGCTTGTAAATGACATGGACGTTTCTCGTCTCATGGTTCATGCTCAACAGATTGAAGAGGAGAAAGTTAAGGAAAAGTCTAGGGAGACAAACAGGTCTAAAACTGATAATGGTAATTTCTCTCATGCAAGGTTCGATAAACAAGGTCGTCCTAGATTTCGACAAAGGTTTTCCGGTCAAGGTTCCTCCAATGCTCCTCCTACGTTCAATAAAGAGAGGGTATCTAACCCTAGGCTTCAAGGAGGGAATGGTAGTGGATCTTTCTTGTTTATGTCTACTTGTGCTAGGTGTGGAAAGAAGCACGAGGGTAAGTGCCTAGTCGGCACAGATGGTTGCTTTGGTTGTGGTTAAAGCGATCATAAGATAAGGGATTTCCTAACGTTTACGGTTAAAGGATAAGAGGGTAAGCAAGCTCCTCCTAGTGGTTCGGGTTCCAATGCTCCCAAGCAAAACCAATTCTATGCACTCCAGACTCGTGGTGAATAAGAGGATTCTCCTTATATCATTACCGGTATGTTGAAAGTTTCCAACTTGATGGTTATGCTATACTTGATCCCGGTGCTACATTGTGTTTTACGATGCCATATGTGGCTATGAGGTTTGATGTTCTTCTGAATGCGTTGTTAGATCCCTTTTATGTCTCTACTACTGTTGGTGATTCTATTATAGCTAAGAGGGTCTATAGAAAGTGTCCCGTCTCTTTGTCCCATAGAGTTACTTTTGTTGACTTGGTAGAGCTTGATATGCTAGATTTTGATGTTATCTTTGGTATGGATTGGCTGCACTCATGTTATGCTTTTGTTGTTTGAAGAACTCATGTAGTCAAGTTTCAGTTCCTGAATGAGCCTGTTTTAAAATGGAAAGGGGGAAATTATATGCCTAAGGGTCAGTTTGTCTCTTGTCTTAAAGCTAGAAAGATAATTGCTAAGGGTTGCATATACCATCTAGTTAGGGTGGGGGATTTGGATTCTAAAACCCCTACTCTTGAGTCGGTCCCCTTTGTTAATGAGTTTCCAGAAGTATTCTCAGATGATCTACCCGATATTCCTCCCAAAAGGGAAATAAACTTCGGTATTGACCTCCTCCCAGATACGTAACCTATCTCTATTCCTTCTTACCAAATGGCTCTGGCAGAGGTAAAGGAGTTTAAAGAAAAATTGAAAGATTTGTTGGATAAGGGTTTCATCCGACCGAGTATCTCTCCATGGGGTGCTCCAGCCTTGTTTATTAGAAAGAAGGATGGTTCTCATAGTATGTGTATAGACTATCGACAGTTGAATAAGGTTACCATTAAGAATAAGTATCCTCTCCCAAGGATAGATGATCTGTTTGACCAACTTCAAGGAGCAAGTTATTTCTCTAAGATTGACCTTCGGTCGGGTTATCACGAATTGAGGGTGAAGGAAAATGATATTCTGAAAATGGCTTTTAGAACTCGATATGGTCATTTTGTGTTTTTGGTGATGTCTTTTGGTTTGACCAATGCTCCAGCTGCTTTTATGGATTTGATGAATAGAGAGTTTAGACAATATCTTGACATATTTGTGATTTTGTTCATTGATGATACATTGATCTATTCGAGAAGTGAGGATGATCACATCAGTCATATGAGGATTGTGTTGCAAGTTCTCAAGGACCAACACCTCCTTACAAAGTTTAGAAAATGCGAGTTTTGGCTAAGGTCCGTAGCTTTTCTTGGTCACATTGTTTCAAATAAGGGTATTGAGGTAGATCTTAAGAAGATGGATGCGGTCAAGAGTTGGCCTAGACCTCTATCCCCTTCGGATATTATAAGTTTCTTGGGTTTAGCTGGTTACTATAGAAGGTTTGTTGAGGGGTTTTCTTCGATTGCCTCTCCATTTACATCATTGACTCAAAAGAAGGCTAAGTTCATATGGTCCGAAGTATGTGAGAAGAGTTTTCAGAAATTGAAGGATAGATTGACTTCCGCTTTAGTGCTGAACTTATCGGAAGGGACTGATGGTTTTGTTGTTTATTGTGATGCCTCGAGAATTGGGCTAGGATGTGTACTTATGCAAAATAGGAAATTTATTGCCTAGGCTTTAAGGCAACTTAAGGTCCATGAAAATAATTATCCTACACATGACCTTGAACTAGCGGCGGTTGTTTTTGCCTTAAAGATTTGGAGGCACTATTTGTATGGTTTTCATGTCGACGTTTCCACTGACCATAAGAGTTTACAATATGTGTTTAATCAGAAGGATTTAAATCTTCGCCAAAGAAGGTAGCTTTAGTTATTAAAAGATTATGATATGAATGTTCTCTATCACTCTGGTAAAGCTAATGTGGTGGCAGATGCTCTTAGTCGGTTATCTATGGGTAGTGTTACTCATATTAAAGAAGATAAGAAGGAGTTGGTTCAAGATGTTCATAGATTGGTCCGGTTGGGTGTTCAGTTAGTGGACTCCACCAAGGGTGGTGTTATGGTCCACAATGGTTCCGAATCATCTTTTGTGGCGGATGTGAAAGCCAAGCAAGGTCTTGATCCAACTTTGGTTGAATAAAAAGAATCGGTGCTTAAGAAATCCGTTGAAGCATTCTCCCAAGGGGGAGATAGAGTGCTTAGATATCAAGGTCATTTGTGTGTTCCTAATGTTGATGACTTGAGGGAACAAATCTTGTCAGAAGCCCATAGTTCTTGGTATTCCATTCACCTGGGAGCCAACAAGATGTACTGTGATTTGCGGGAGATCTATTAGTGGAATGGGATGAAAAAGGGTATTGCTGAATTGGTGGCTAAGTGTCCTAATTGTCAACAAGTGAAAGTTGAACATCATAACCGAGAGGTTTATCCCAAGACATTAGCATTCCTACTTGGCAGAGGATAGATTTAAATATGGACTTTATTGTTGGTTTGCCTCGCACTAGGCGACAACATGACTCGATTTGGGTTATAGTAGATCTAATGAAAAAATCGGCTCATTTCATTCCCGACAATGTTTCCTATTTTGCAGAAGATTATGTTAAGTTGTATTTGAGGGAAATGATAAGGTTGCACGGAGTGCCTTCATCCATTATCTCCGACCATGGTACCCGATTCACTTCTCAGTTTTGGAGATCTTTTCAAAAAGGTCTTGGTACTCATGGTAAGCTTAGTACGGCCTTTCATCCACAAATCGAAGGGCAAGCGGAGCGTACTATCCAAACTTTGGAAGATAAATTTGTAACGCTCCAGAAATCTAATGACCTAAGCTAGAGCCTAAATAATGACTAATGACTTAATGAGAGTAGAAATGATGTTTCAAGACCTAATTTAATGTACCTAAATTGGTAAGAAAATGTTAGTACATAAACGTCAAGGAACGACATTGGCGTCCGGAAACTAGTGCATTGAACTAGTAAGGTGCTAGGTCTTGTGAATTGACTTTAGAGTGTCGTAGGTGGACTAAAGTTTGAATTAAAGAGTGTAAAAGGTAAGATTTCACGTTTAGGGTCCAAAAGTTCGGGTACGACCCCCCCCCCCCTTCCCCCCCTCAAAGATCACCAAAGGGGTCCTTGAGGAGGACCCAAACTTAGAACCAAAAAGAAGGTAGAAGTTGTCCTAAGCAGGTTGGACTCACGAGGGGCAAACAACGAGGCGTAGGTTGACTCATGCCCCGTGGAAGGGAGTCGTGAGTCCACACTTAGAATCCTCCAAGTGGCCTCCAAATCACACCCCCCCTCAGTCCCAAACCACGAGCATGCAGTACAGTCCGTAGACCGACTCATGCTCCGTGGAAGGGTCTCGTGAGTTGAGACTTAGTCTCCTCACCAAGACCCCTGTATGCACCCTCTCAGTACCAAACCACAAGTGGCCAGCACGGCCCGTGGTTCAATCCACGCTCGTGGGCGGGGACTCGTGGATGGCACTCGAGCTCACTGCCTCCACACGATTTAAGTGGGGATAGTTTAGTAATTTACTAATTAATTGCTTAAGGGTTAAAAATGGTTATAAATAGTTATATTAGGTACTTTAGGGTATTATTAAGTAATAAACAAGTCTTCCACCTTATAACTCCAAATCATAAAATCAAAACCCATTTCTCTCTAAACTCTCTCTCTAAAGACTCTAGAAGAAGAAGATTACATTGGAGCTAGGGTTTCAAGGTTCTTCCCAAATTTCTTGGAGTTTCTCCATTGATTCTCAAGGAATCAACTAAGGTATGGTTGTTTTTCACTCTTGGGATCTTTTCCCCAAGAGGCCCTCTCAAAAATATGATTTTAAGGTTCCCCAAAATTCTAGGTTTCTCTTAATTTCGTGGGTCACTTTCCAAATGTGTTTTCTTTGGTTTACAATGATTAATTATGGTTGTATATTACGGTTTGTGGATGAATTAAGGTAGTGTTGTTGGTTTTTGAACAAATCCCCAAAAGACTCATGAATTTCCCTTCTTTCTCACTTTAAACCCTAGTATGACTTTAATGGTGAATGAAGGATGTGAATCTAATATGTAAATTGTGGAATTCATTATTGTATTATGATGTTGGTCTATATTGGTGAATGATTACCAATTAATTAGGGCTGAATCTTGATGTGATCCTTGAAGGTTATGAATGAAGATTGTCAAATTAATGAATGTTCATATATTAAATTGTTGATCCACTTATGGTGGAGGTGCTACTTGAATATGAATTGTAGTGAGTGAGTTATGGTTCCTCTTCCCTACAACCCCGAGTGTTGACAAGTATGCTATGATACAAACATAGATGTTAAGCGATGATTATGGTAGTGTTGGTATGATGAATAGAAGGTAAATCTCATGAACACTATATGACTATGTTATGAATGAACATTTTTGTATGTTGATGGTTCTACGATGAAAGGTTACTCTCATCTTAGAACTTGTGAGCTATATGATGAATGATGGGTTGAACCCCTAATGTACTCCTTATTGAATTAATATGTAATTAAAGGCCTAATACTTCTTTAAAAAGGGAATTGTGCTTAGCACCGAATGAATATGAGATGGAAGCTTTTACGTTTAGCAAGTCCGGCTTCCCATATGCGTTCATTTTACGTTTAGAAAGTTCGGGTTCCCAATATATATGTTGTCTCATGAGATGGAAACCTTTTACGTTTTGCAAGTCCGGGTTTCTAGTAGCAATCTCCTTGTTCCTTAACTATGTTTGCTCACATAGGTATTAGCTAGTGGATCCACCTAGATGCTATTATGTTAGTTCTACCTATGCAAGTGGAACACTCTCTTTTTGGTGTGGGAGTAGAACACCGGATTCCATGAAGCTCACATGGTCTATGTCGGTTATTGCTAATATTCCTATGTTTTAAGAAGATGATCTAATGTATGAATAGGACTTATGTAAATGATTTATGAACTCTAACTAGGACTACTTGAGGGATACGACTTAGTACAGGTGAGGGTATGGGACTTTACCTATGCATTGCACAAGTGGTTTCTTTGAGGAGTTCTTATGTGAGTCCTTTATATATGGTAGGGTATGAACTATGTTAAGGTTGGTTTCACCTATTATGATGTTGATTATGTATGTGACTACACTTGTGTCTTCTTGATGGCTTTCCTTAGTATATATGGGGGTATGGGACTTCATATGTACATTGCACAAGTGAACTTGAAAGGGGGGACACAGGTGTTTTATTATGATGGTATAATGTTAATGGAACTCAAATATGTAAGGTATAGGTTATGGCTTCTTGTTATGATGATGAATGTCTCTTTACCTTGTAATGTGGATTGGCCAAATGTTCCTTGAATATGCATTATGGCTTCTAACTTGAAATAACATGTTTTCAACTAAAGGTCCCTTTTTGCATGATTTAAATGGTTTTAATTACATGGCTTCCATACTTAGTACAATTGATTGTGCTAACCTATATTTCTTCCTTTTTCTACTAAGTGTAGGTTCCGGGAAGTGATTGTGCTACTAAGAGACTCAAGCTTGGATTTAGGCTTCTCCAAGACTTTTTGGTATGTCCTCAAATTTTGAGGACACGCATTATGACACTTATATTCCTTATATTGTAATAGACTATTAGACTCCTTTTGTACTTGTCATTTCAAGACAATTCTATTTGTAAAGGGCTATGGTCCCTATTTGAGATTCTTACGTGTACTTAGATGGTTTCATGGAGATGATGATGTCTAGACATTCTACTTTCTATTGAGACACTTTGACATTGATGTTGAAAAGTTTTTAATTTCCGCATTATTCAATGTCTATATGCAATGACGAATATGATAAGGGCTTGTATAAGACCCCTTCAGGATCAAGTACGTCGTGTTACGCCTAGGGGGTGCTCTCGGGGAGTGACAAAATTGAAGGCTTGTATGATTGATTTCAAGGGTAATTGGGATGATCACTTGCCTTTGATTGAGTTGGCATATAACAATAGTTATCACTCGAGTACTGGTGTGGCTCCATTTGAGGCATTGTATGGTAAGAGGTGTAGATCTCCTATAGGTTGGTTTGAGGTGGGTGAAGTTGCCCTAATAGATCCCGAGTTTGTACATGAGGCTATGGAAAAAGTTTGACTTATTAGAGAAAGGTTGAAAATGGCTGAAAGTCGGCAAAAGTCATATGTCGATATAAGAAGAAGAGATCTGGAGTTTGATGTTCATGATTGGGTTTAGTTGAAAATCTCACCCATGAAGGGTGTGATGAAGTTTGGTAAGAAACGGAAGCTTAGTCCCCGAAATGTTGGCCCGTATCAGATTTTGAGACATATTGGTAAGGTTACTTATGAACTTGAATTGCCAAATGAATTGGCATCGGTGGTAAGGTTACTTATGAACTTGAATTGCCTAATGAATTGGCATCGGTGCATCCATTTTCCCATGTCTCTTTGTTGAAGCAATATGTTGGTCATCCGACATCTATAGTTCCCTTAGAAGTTTTGGGAGTTGATGAGAATCTTTCTTATGAGGAAGTCCTAGTTGAGATTTTAGACTGGCAAGTCAAGAAGTTGCGAAATAAAGAAATCGCTTTCATGAAAGTGTTGTGGAGGAATCAATTAGTTGAGGCCGATATGATGTCCGGATATCCTCATCTCTTTCCTTCTACCCTTAATCTATCTTGAGGTAATGAGTTCCTCATGGTTTACTCTTGGTGTCATGTGTCTTAGACATTCCCATGATTTCCTTATTTATGCATGATTATGAAAAGGCTTAAGTTTTAAGAAAATGAGTCAATTTGATTGATTTTTACATGTTTATGTGCATTTGAGTATGAGTTGCATATAGTCTTCATGTTATGATGTTTTGAACGTGCTTTAGATTGGAGTTGATGTTTCCTCCTCGGATATGTGCAGTTATGTGCTTGCATGCATGATGGGTTGCTAGTTTAGAGTTCTGTTCTTCATGTAATATATAGGATCCCATTCAAGGACGAATGTTCCCAAGGAGGAGCTAATGTAACACCCCGAAAATTTGAAGTCTAGCAAATGAGGAAAATGGAAAGTCACCAGTCCATGATTGAGCCATGATACCCTTCATGGAACCCTAGATGGGCCATGAAGAGCACCATGGCTTGTGGTAGTGCTCGTGGCTACCTTCCAGTGTTTGGCCAAACAGGGATCCCTTTCCACGAGCCCCTATACGGCTCGTGGTGAGCCACACGACCCGTGGTGGTGGCCGTGAAATGGAGGCAGAACCATCTCGAGGCTGGACTCCTCCCGCGAGCCCCTAGACGGCTCGTGAAGGTCTAGACGGCCCGTGAAGGTGGGCATGTGGAGGGGGGACTGGACTTTCCAAGCCACTGGTCTAGGGACCACAAATGCCTAGATGACTCATGGACCCTAGACAGCTCGCGTGGGCATCTATATGGAGGTTCGCGTCAGCTGTAAGTTAAAGGCAGTTAAGTCTTTTCCTAATTATTTTAGGGAAAAGGGTCAAAACTGCCCCTAAACTTTAGTTTATTAGTTGACTATACCCTGCCGTTAAAGCAAAGTTATTCATACCCTCGCCGTCACTAATTTCACCATTTATACCCCTCAATTGATGGAAATCCCCAAATAAAACAAAATTGACCCAATTTCTTAAAAAATGACCCATTTCCCATTTTAAACCCATGCCCGACCCATCTATCCATCTTAAACCCAAAATAATTTAACCTATTTTCTATACCCATTCTCAAAAAAAAAAAATCATTTGGAGCTACTACCATGATAATTCTGCAATTGTGTTTCCCCAATTCTACCATGATTCTTCATTTGAACTTCATTTTTTCTTAATCAACAATGCAACAACCAAGAAATAATATAAAATAAAATAAAAACAACCGGACAATAAATTTTATCAGCTTCATTCCTCTATCGTAGTCTCATTTGCCTCCAAAGGAAAATCGGAGCGGCGACCACCTTGCTTGACAAAATGGCGCAAGAATCACTTGTCCTCCGTGGCACCATGAAAACCCACACTGATTGGGTTACTGCCATCGCCACTCCAATTGATAACTCCGACATGATCGTTACCTCCTCCAGGGACAAGTTCATCATTGTCTGGTCTCTCACCAAGGACAGTGCACAATACGATGTCCCCCGCTGACGTCTCTCTTGCCACGACCACTTTGTTCAAGATGTTGTTCTTGGAATGGAGAGCTTCGCCTTTGGGATCTTCAAGGAAAATGGGTTAAATTATTTTTGGGTTTAAGATAGATAGACGTGTCGGGCATGGGTTTAAAATGGGAAATGGGTCATTTTTTAAGAAATTGAGTCAATTTTTTTGATTTGGGGATTTCCGTCAGTTGAGGGGTATAAATGGTGAAATTAGTGACGGTGAGGGTATGAATAACTTTGGTTTAATGATAGGGGTATAGTCAACTAATAAACTAAAGTTTAGGGGTATTTTTGACCTTTTTCTCATTATTTTATCTTGATACTACGTTGTTTCACCATTACCTAAAACCCCTATATAAGTGATTTTAACCCCAAAACTTACCCATTCAAGTCATCTATATCTATATTGCCTTAAAAGTATGAACTCCTAAATTGAATGTTAAATTACTATAATATCCCTAACTTAGGTTGAGACTTTTTCGATGAGTTGTGAATTTTCCAATAAGTTGTGACTTTTTTCCAAGGATTGTGATTTTTCGATGAGTTGTGACTTTATCAAAGAGTTGTGACTTTTTCAATAAGTTGTGACTTTTCCAAAGAGTTGAGACTTTTCCAAATAGTTGTCACTTTTTCAAAGAGTTGTGACTTTTTCAATAAGTTGTGACTTTTCCAAAGTGTTGTGACTTCTCGGAAAGGTCATGATCTTTCAGATAAGACACAGAAAACATTTGTTCATACTACCCTTTGTTGACTATAAATAGAGGGACGAAAGGTCATGATCTTTCAGATAAGACACAAAAAACATTTGTTCATACTACCCTTTGTTGACTATAAATAGAGGGACTTCCTCTCATTTTCCAACCACATTTTTTTCTAATCTTCTACTCTTCTTCTTCTTGCATTTTAAAATTCCTTGTGTAATTTATTGACATTTGAGTGAGTTCAAATTTTAGCGGAATATGAAGTACCACTATTCTGATGAAGTAAGTCATCTATCCTAAGAGGGTATATTCCATAACCTCGAGTACCTGAGGAAAATAATATAATTTTGATGATATAATAATTATTTTTTTTACTTAATATACGCATTAGTATGTAATGTTTCAATATATGAAATTAACACGATGTAATCTAAAGTCATTTGTTTTTATTAACAATTTCTCTTGAGATGTAGATATATGCTTCTGAATATATTTTTCCAAAATTTAGAGAATTGTCACGATTTGTTTTGATGCTTAAGACAAAAGAATTACTTTATTTATCATGTTACTGATGTGATTTAGACTTCCAGGAAGTTTGCTTCAAAATAGTTATTACTATATAAACATTGCCCTTTTGTTTTACTTATTTACTATTTCTTAATATTTCAGTATTTTAGATGAAGAAAAGTTCATATGACTTATAATAACGACAATTGAAGTTTGTATTAGTTTAATTTTTATTATTTATTTAATAGATAATTTTATGAGATAAATATTTTCATTAATGCAAATATATATTTGTATTTGGGTAGGTATTTGTATTTAAATTGAAGTATTATATATGTCACAAATGTATTATAAAGTTAATGAGATCTTCTAACTTGAAAATATATTATTTTAAAATGTTTCATGTTTTTTTAAAGAAACTCACAACAAATGTGAAAATATATGAATATATAAAATGTAGTTGTTCTCTTCACATGTTCATATGACATCTAAACAATTTAACATAGAATACACATGCAAAGCAAATCTGGTTAGATGACAAGAAAAATACAAAACAATTATTGTCTATAAGGTAATATTAGTGAGATAAGACTAATTACATGATTAAACCTAATCAAATTGAAATAAATATATACATAATTGCATTTAACTAATAAATAATTTCACTGAACATCTTCATAGGTTTGAGTGAATAAGAGAAGCATGAACTCCTAACTTGAATGTTATAATATCCCTAACTTAGGTTGTGACTTGCTCAATGAGTTGTGACTTTTTCCGATAAGTTATGATTTTTTTCAAAGGGTTGTGATTTTTCGATGAGTTGTGACATTTCCAAAGAGTTGTGACTTTTTCAATAAGTTGTCTTTTCCAAAGAGTTGTGCCTTTTCCAAAGCGTTGTGACTTTTCCAAAGAGTTGTGACCTTTTCAATAAGTTGTGACTTTTTCAAAGTGTTGTGACTTCTCAGAAAGGTCATGATCTTTCAGATAAGACACAAAAAATATTTGTTCATACTACCCTTTGTTGACTATAAATAGAGGGACTTCCTCTCATTTTCCAACCACAATTTTTTCTAATCTTTTACTCTTCTTCTTCTTGCATTTTAAAATTTCTTGTGCAATTTATTGTTGTTTGAGTGAGTTTGAAGTTTAGCGGAATATGAGGTACCACTATTCTGATGAAGTAAGTGTTCTATCCTAAGAGGGCATATTCCACAACCTCGAGTACTTGAGGAAAATAACATAATTTTGATGATATAATAATTATATTTTTGCTCGATATACACATTAGTATGTAATGTTCCAATATATGAAGTTAACATGATGTAGTCTAAAGTCATTTGTTTTTATTAACAATTTCTCTTGTGATGTAGATATATGTTTCTGAATATCTTTTTCCAAAATTTAGAGAATTTTCACGATTTGTTTTGATGCTCAAGACAAAAGAATGACTTTATTCATCAATATTACTTATGTGATTTAGACTTCCAGGAAGTTTTCTTCAAAATAGTTATTACTATATAAACATTGCCCTTTTGTTTTACTTATTTTCTATTTCTTAATATTTCAATATTTTAGACGAAGAAAAGTTCATATGACTTGTAATAACGCCAATTGAAGTTTGTATTAGTTTAATTTTCATTATTTATTTAATAGCTAATTTTATGAGATAATATTTTCATTAATGCAAATATATATTTATATTTGAGTAGGTATTTGTATTTAAATTAAAGTATTATATATGTCACAAATCTGTTATCAAGTTAACGAGACCTTCCAACTTGAAAATGTATTATTTTAAAATGTTCCGAGTTCTTTTTAAAAAAAAAAAAAAAAAAAAACTCACACCAAATGTGAAAATATGTGAATATATAAAATGTAGTTGTTCTCTTCACATGTTCATATGACATCTAAACAATTTAACATAGAATACACATGCAAAACACATCTGGTTAGATGACAAGAAAAATACAAAATAAATATTATTTATAAGGTAATATTAGTGAGATAAGACTAATTACATGATTGAATCTAATCAATTTGAAACAAATATATACATAATTGCATTTAACTAATAAATTTTTTTTATTGACCATCTTCATAGGTTTGCATGAATAAGAGATATATATATATATATGATGATCCACATTGAACATTCACAAAAGAATCTGCAATATTATTTTTTGCTAAGCTTATCATTCAAATCTTCGCTTAAATAAGTAATTATATTTACCATAACGTATATTTTTGAAATTGTTAATCACGTGCAACGCAAGGAAGTATTAGATTAGCGATGCTTTCAATCTTCTAATCAATTTGGAACAAAACTAACATATTACATGAAGCTAATCAAAATGTCTTTGGTCATATTTATAGGTCCAGTTGAAAAAGAGACGAGCTAACCATCATAATGTAAATTTTGAAGGAAATACAGCTATTGTGAAAACTTTGATATTGATAAATAGGATACGAATGACTTCAAACTCCTGGAAGGTATCCGCTATGTTGGAACAATGTCATAAACAGAACCAAATGTAGCTTCGAGCAATATTACATATCCGCTTATTACTTTGAGCTTTCGCACAATTAAATACATCTAATTCAAGACAATTTGTCGGACTAAATGGAGTATTATTTATAAAAAAATATTTTGTAACTAAGAAACATCCATACAAACAAATCCCTTAAGACATATGCCATATATTGAACAAAGAGAGTGTGCATGTTTTACTGCTTCAGAATTGTAGGCATGAACTAATATTTCGTAACTAAGAAACATTCATATCAAAAAATTCCTTAAAGACATATTCCATATATTGAACAAAGCGAGTATTCATGCTTTACTGCTTCACAATTGAACGCATCACGAGACTAGGCAACCACGTGCAACGCACGTGCGGTGAATCTAATTCTCTTAAATTTACCAAAGAAGATCAAGTTCTTCCTCTCCAAAATATTTTTCTATCTAGAAACTTGAAGAAGAAGGGTTCAACCTGTGGTTTCAAAGCAAGTCTCCAATTCCACCATTGAAGGCAAGCTTTTAGCATTGAGGTATGATAGTTTTCCTCCATGGATTCCTTCCATGGAGTTCCCAAATTATCCTATTTTCAAAGTTAGAAATCCCCAATTGAGTTAGGATTTTTCTTCTATGTTATGGGTTCCTTTAATTACTGATTTAAGAGAAAACGCATACCCCCCCCCCCCCAAAGAAAAAAAAAACTTTGCAGCACAACTTACTTTAGTACTTAAACTATACAGGGGATTAAATACCCCCATTAACATTTTTGAAGTGAATTAAATACAACCCTGAGAGTAGAATATCACTCTCACCTACCACATCATAGCCATGTAAGCGCCACGTCACAACCATGTAAGCACCACGTCATTAATTTTCAATATTTTTTTTGCTTATTCACCCTTTTTCTTAAACATTTTTTTAAAATTCATTACATTAATCAATTAATTAAAAATACATTTTAAAATCAAAATTGCCCCACCTTCTTCCACCCTTTCTCTTCTACGCCTCCCCCCCCCCCCCCCCTCTCTTTTTTCTTTTCTGATTTTCACCATTTGCAGCCTTCACTGTCTTCTTCATTTTTTTCCGACCATTTCCAGCCTTCAATAGTTGTGTTCATCTTCAACATTCATCAATTTTTTTTTAAAAAAAAAGAGCATACTTGCTTTTTCTTCTTCGAACCCACTACTATAAATCTGCCATTGGAAAATGATATTTTTTGAAATTATTTATTTTCTTAAGAACTCAAATGAAAAATAAAGGTTGTATAAGAGAGTTGATAGACCCACATTATTGACATCACAACTGATAGAATTCAAAATGGGTCACTTAAAATTCAAGAAATTTACATTCAATAATATGAATTGGGTTTGGAAGTTAATGAATGGCTAGTGAGGTGAGAGATGAACCTGAAGGAAAAATGACTAATATGGAAGAAGAAAGGTACAATGACTGCTTTAATGGGGAAGACAACAAAATAAAGAGAACAAAAAGATTAATTTTTTAAAAATAAATAATTGAACCCACAAATTTCATTTACTTCTAAACAAGAAATTTCACATTTTTTTTAAAATTTAACTTATTAAAAAAATTAAAAACTTTAGTTAAATGCCATGTGTATGATATTACCATTCAGTTTTTTTTATTATGTCACGCGCTTTTAGGAGAGTGAGTACACTCACTCTGCCAAGTCAGCTCTTAGGGTGGTATTTAATCAATTCAAAATTGTTAAGAGGGTATTTAAACACCCGTATAGTTAAAGCACTAAAGTAAGTTTTGCTGCCAAATTCAAGGGAGATTGGTTGATCTATGATCTTTTATGCATGAATTGAGTTAATCTCATGATTTTATGATGATCCCCATGAACCCATGTAATTCCATGTTTTCTAAGTTATGAGCATATAATGTTGGTCTTGGATTATGAAAGAAAAGTTTTATGAAATCAAGCATGAATTAATAGAATTACATGAATTTATGATGGATTTTGATGGATTTCCATTAACCCATGTCTAACCCAAGTTTTTTAGATGTTGATGATTGAAAGTGAGTTTTGAACCTTAAAAGGTGAATTATGAAGTTATGCATGTTCTTATGAAATCTATGTAAACGTTTCAAGGATGCTTTGAGAGTGAAGTATCAATGATGATGATGTTGTTGTGTTGTTGAAAGGATTTCTCATATACACATGAAAGTATGATTGTGGAAGATTTTCTCACATAGTAAGGATTCTAAGGTTGAAAGGTCTTCTCATCTAAATGAATCAAAGATAAGGAGCTATCCTAGTAAAACCTAGCTTGGATTGGTTATTGAATGATACTTTCCCATGGATGACTTATGACCTAGCTTGAATAGGAAAGATGATGTGGCCTTCCATGGATAATAAGAAAAAGTAAGAAGATGACTATTCCGTGGGATTTATGCTTAGCACCGAGAGGATATTGAGATGGAAGCTCTGTCGTGAGTAAAGGCCGGGTTTCTAGAAGCAATCTCTTTATCCCTTACCTATGTGCCCCCATAGGATAATTGTCTAGATAGACTTTAGCTATTAGATCCACCTAAGCTAGAAGTTCATGGTCCTTACCTTGGCAAGTAGGACAACCATTTTCGGCGTGGGAGACACCGGGGATCATGTTATAGCTCACATGGTCTCTACGTCGGTTAAGTCCACTTCCCACAATAATAATGAACTAAGGTTACTTCAAGAGGTATCTCACATGTATTCAAAGGTTTTATAGATGTTAGCTTGCATTGACCATGTTTTATATCATGTTTTAGCGATCATTGTATGTCATGAAATGTACTATTTTAGCATGATTTGAATGTTTATATGCATGGCTATCATACTTGGTACATATTATGTACTAACGCATACTCTTGCCTACATTTGCAGAAATGTAGTGTCCGATAGTCAGGGTTCTCAGTTTCGTTGCTAGAGGTTTATTTGAGAGATTTCGAGCTTTGGTGAGTCCTCATGCTTCGATGATGGATTTTCAGTGTTTCCAGTTTTCTTTCTTACTTTCAGTTTTTGACATGATGTATGGGCTATGCCAAATTTCATTCTTATATACTAGATGGATAATAAGACAAAGTGTTTAAGCTTCCGCTTTACTTTTATAAAAACTTTTGGGACTTGAAATGTATTTCTTTATCCTTTTTGTTCTATTTCTTATGTTATGAATGCTAAGTGGCTTGTATGATCCCTTTAGGGGTCTCATACGCCATGTTACACCTAGGGGGTACCTTGGGTCATGACACACCATGAATGGATAAAGTTCATTAAAAGAATTCTAATAATACCCCTATTTATAAGATAAGAAACGACACATAAAATAGTCCAAAAATCACTTCGAAAATCAAAAAGATAAAATCTGATTTTTAGTAGAAAAACATGTTCTGCAAGTCAAGAGGACTTCGTGGTTGAAAACCTCATAAAAAAGGTGAGAATTAACCTTCAAAATAAGAAAATACCAATTTTCCAACTTAGTGGAAAAACCCCCAAAACGCACATTGAAAACAAAATTTCCAAGGTGTTTTGGATGATACAAGTTGAAGGAAATGATAAGGAGTTTGTAGAGGATCTTACCCAAACAAATTTCAGCAATAAAAAAGTCCAACAATCACCTCTCCTAAGCTTAAATCGAGTGAAAATGGTAGAAAGGAGAAAAATAAAGAGAATCCAAAATTTAGGTTCTTTCGAGGTGAAAAATAGTTGTCGCGATCGCGAGCCACTTATTCTCGGGATCACAAAAGAAACGAAGGTTACATCGCGATCGTGAGACCCCCTATCCATGATCATGAATTATAAGGAAACAAGTTCATCGCAATCACGAGCCTTTGAGTCGCGATCGCAAAGGCCATAGAGAAGACACATTAAGATCACTAACCTATAGGCGTGATCGCGAAGATAAATAATGACCTGCACTAGAAACTGAAAACAAGCAACTCAACACAAGGGAAAATGTCTCTAAATGGACCCTCAAAACTAGTTCGAAGTTCGATAAAAATAAATTGGACATGCCACCCACTAAATTCAACATTTCAGACTCAAAGGAATCGTTAGATTTCGAAGAAAAGGTCTAATGGCAGAAGTACACTCCTAGACCACTCTTAGGGCCCCATAAATATGACCAACCATCTTACTAGCTCAAACTCAATGTTTTGAATGCGATGGAATTGATGAAATTCATATCCGACGTTCGGAACTCATAATATTGACCAAAGTCAACCCTACCTAGAATTCTCAACTCCAAATGGTCAAAATCCCTAAAAACACACCCAATCGCATCGGTGACCACACCAACCATTCCAACAACACAAACTAAGCCTGAAAATCCTAAGGGGAAGGGTAAAATGGTAATTTCATAATTAAAAGGAAATTTATAAGAATGGGACATTACACTATCCACCACTAAAATAAGCGTCATCCTCAAATCAAAAGCGAAATAAGGTACCTAAAGGGGTCAAAAGATTAGGGTATCTTAAATGCATGGCAGGCTCCACCTCCATTATCGCCTCCACATGAGGTCAATGTATCCAGTGCACCTTTACTAGGTCAATATGCTTGGATCTCAATTGTCTAGTCAGCCTATCCAAGATGGAAATTGGCTCCTCCCCATAGAACATATTTTGATCCACAACAAGTGAGTCCTACTGAATCACATGATATTTATCATGACAATATAGCTTAAGCATCAAGATATGAAACACATGGTGGACCGCTGAAAGGCTCGGAAGCAAGGCCATCATATGGGCTACCTCTTTACACTTCCCCAAAATCTCAAAAGGTGCAATGAATTATGTACTAAGCTTTCCTTTCTTTCCAAACCTCATCACTCCCTTGAAGGGGGACACCTTAAACAAAACCCGCTCACCAATTGCAAATGACACATCCCAAACTCGCCTATCTGCATAGCTCTTCTTGCTACTATGTGCGGTCACAAGGCGTTGCTGATTCAACTTCACCATATCCATAGAGTCTCTTAATAAATAAGTGCCCCAGGGTCGTACTTCAAATGAATTGAATCATCCAATGAGAGATCTACACCTCCTCCCATACAAATCGCAAACAGTGCCATCTGAATGTTAAATTGATAACTATTGTTATAAGCAAACTCCATAAAAGGTAGGTATTGGTCCCAATGACCACAAAAGTCCATGAAATAATCCTAAAGCATATCCTCTAGCACCTAAATAGTCCACTCAAACTGACCATCAATCTGAGGATTGAAGGCGAAACTCAAGCTTGGTACCCCATTTATTCCTGCATAAAACTCCAAAAATGAGAGGTGAATTGTGCACCTCTATCAGACACAATAAAAATGGGCACTCTATGCAAATGAACAATCTCTTGAACGTAGATCCTAGACAATTTCTCCTTATTATAGCTAGTCTTCATTGGAATACAAAGAGCTGACTTGACCAACCGATCCATAATAACCCAACTAGCAAACTTACCCGAAGTCAAGGGTAATCTAGTCACAAAATCTATAGTAATGTGCTCCCACTTCTACTCAGGGATGGGCATCATTTGCATTGTACCACCCAATCTTTGATGTTAATACTGCACTTGCTGATAGCTTAAACACTTGGCCACAAAGTCCACAATATCTCCCTACATACGATACCATGAATAGTGTTGCTTCAAATCATGGTACATTTTGGCTGCCTCGGATGAATAGAGTATTTAGAATAATGAGCCTCCTCCAATATCATACACACAACCACCAACTCTAGGAATACAAATATGGTCACAAATCCAGAGTTGAGTATCCATAGTTGAGTACCTTGAATTGAATATCTTATTATTGAGTTGAGTCTTATTTTCTCTGAGTTGAGTTGAACTATGTTTCTTTGAGTTGAGTTGAGTGAGTTGAGAAGACGTAAGTATATTTCTTTTCCACTAGTTTAAGCTTATGTTTATACTTTAGAATTCCCCTTACATGGTCGTACATTCCATTTACTGAGCCATTTGGCCTGCATCCTTTCATGATGCAGATAGAAGTATTCATGATCATTAACAGGCGCTTCATTGATACCACATGAAGTTCGAGTTAGCTATGATGAGCCTCCTTGCTTACGGAGGGTTCCACTTGTACTTTTAGTTATGTCAGTTGTTAGGATATCGTGGGTCTTGTCCCGACTTCCAATCATTGTCAGTTAGAGGCTTCATAGATAGACCGTTGAGTTTCAGAAGTTTGTTCATTTAAGTTGCCTATTTTATGGCGAATTGAATATATTATTTTTATTCAGAGTTATTCATTTGAGTTAAAGATTTGTAATTGAGTTCAATGAATTTTATTCAGTTTTTCAGCTTTGTATGCTTGAGTTAGTCTTCCGCTTGTAGTCAGCCCGGATGAGGGTTCACTTGGGGACCAACAATGGTTCTCGAGTACCGGCAACGTCCAGGGTGTAGGCTCGGGTCATGACAAACTTAGTATCAGAGCACATAGTTCAAGTGTCCTAGGGTGTCTATGAAGTCGTGTCGGTAGGATCTTGTTTATGGTTGTGCCCACTTCTATAAATAAGAGACTATAGACATTTAGGAAAAGTTTCCCTTCTTTCATACTCTAAATCGTGCAATAGAGTTATGCCATAGAGATTTATTCATACTCGTGCGTTTCTTAGAATCATTCGACTACCCATCATACTAGATGTGGTTGAAAAGTAAAGCCCAAGATCCTTATGGATGAGTTGTTCTTAGCTAAAGTCTTGAGGAAGTCATGAGACTGCAGAGGATCTTGTGAGGAGCCCATGAGTGAGTTAAGTTTTGAGTTTCAGGGGAATGCACTCATGTTTATATAAATCATGTGTTGAAGCTAAAGGTGAGTTGTACTCTCTTCTTTAAGCCCTATTTCAGTTGAGATCCTTATGAGGAAGTATGTTTAGAGCTTGGGTAGTATTCTCATCCAAAAAGGTAGCATGAGTTACGAAATTATGAGCAGTAGTAGTGAAAGTGCCCAGAGTTAGAGAAAAGTATGCAGAGGTCGAGAGATCTATGAAAAGGTTAGTAATGGGGTAGATTATCTTATTTCAATCATGCACCCGGTCAGTTATAAGTGATGAGTTCCTTTATGAGTAGAAAATGAATAGTAATGTTGTAGAGAGTTCTTGATAGAAGGAAGAGAAATAGTTACTAGTCAAGATGAGTTAGAGTATATTTTAACCAGAATAGAGTTGATGTCAATGTGTCATCGTGTTAGAGGAGACTAAGTATATGTGTGGAATTAGATAACACAGTATTCACGAGATGATAGATCCAAACTAGGCTTTTGAACTTTGAAGGGGGAAACCCCATGGTATTCAGAAGATGATAGAACTATTTGAGAGATAAGGATTGATTACTTGTCACAAGGTCCTAGGGGACGAGTGTTTCTAAATTTGTGTATAGTAGTGGTGAGTTAGAATAGTAGACAAGCAATCATATTGATATTCGGGTTTAGTAATAAACATTAAGCTTGAATTTTAGATGAGTATCATGATAAAAAAAAATGGCAACATAAGGGTGATGATGTTAGTCTTGAGATTTGATTTAGAAGACTTAACATAGAGAATGTGAGAAATTGAGATGTTAGCTGCAATAAATATGAGTGGTACAAGTGAGAGACCCTAACCTTTAGATAAGGGTAGTGAAGTATGGTTGTCACAAGAGTAGAAAAGAGCATTAAGAGGTGTACCGAGAGTGTATCTAATTAGAAGAGGTTAACAAAAACACCTTATAAAGAGGTCTTAGTACCTGCTTATGGAGAGTTTGGTAGTCATGAGATAAACTTCTTCCGAGTGTTAGAGTAAAAGAGGATTTAATTAGCCAGTTTAGAGATGATGGAATAGGTCCATAGCTTTCAAGTGTCAGCTTTAGACCTAAGGGGGAGATGACAAGATGAGAAATCAAGTCAAGTGTTTGAGAGTAAGATAGTAATGAGTTCCAAAGAGTATGGAGATATCCTTTTGAAGGTCCTTTTAGTAATTAAGTGATGTTAGAAAAAGGCGGTTGATGTTCTTATCGTGATAGTGATGGTGTGATAATTCCATCTAAGGTTATAAATAAGGAGGAAGATGAGGATGAGGTTTTACCATGAAGAATAGTTAAATAAGAGCCCTTAGTTGGTTTCGAGTAGTGATGCGGGAAATTCTAGTTGGTATGGAAGAGATGATGAGAAAAGAAGAACTTCTTAAGGAGTTGGTAAGTGTGAGTCCATGGAGTTGTTAGAATACTAAGCTTCAATGTGGTGTTGTTAAACATTACGTGGTTCTTGATATGAGCCTAATGTGGTGGTAAAAATTAATAGTCTTGGGATGAGGTTCCCTATAGAGAGGTATATAACCCGAACCTAAGGATTTGGGTTAAGCTTGAATATAGTAAGAGCATACCATTAGACTCAGACCCCATTCCATACCCAGTATCATTCGAGAACAAATGATCCCAAGGGGGAGATATTGTAACACCTCAGAATTTTTTTGAGGTAAGACTCAATCTATCCTTCATTTTGAGTAGGATTTTACCGAGGAATTTAAAATTTCTTGAGTGTTAAGGTCACTAGATGTTGCACCTTGAGTTCCAAGAAGAACTAAAGAGAGTTCATTCAAGTCATTCCTAAGTTATTCTAAGTTTTGAGTCAACTTCAAACGACCATAACTTTCAGTACATGATAAGTTAGGTGGTCCATAAGGTATCAAATGAATGGTCTTTGAATTATATTTCCAATGCCACCAAGTTTGATAATTTTTGAGCTTGTATGAATGAGATATGACCTATTGAAGTCAGGTTGTCCAATTAAGGAAAGTTACCTGAAAATAGTGAGGGGTATTTTGGCCTTTTCCTTACCCAATCAGATTTAATTCATTTTTAGTAAGTTTTTAGGGGTATAATTTAATTAGGTTCAGTTTTATAATCCTAATATACGCCTAGGGTTTTAGTTGAGAGTTCAAGAAGAGAAAAAAAAAAGAGGACCAAAGCGTTCGTCGAGGTTCTTGAGTTTTGTTGCGAATTTTCACCATGGGTTTAATCCCTAAGAGGTATGTAAGCTTCCATAGTGTTGGGTTCGTTCACCCACACGCCAACCATGTTATTTTCAGCGCAATTTCATTCTTGAAGTTAAAAGATTAGAGTTCTTGATAAGTGTTCTTGAAGTTCATTATAAATCTTGTTTTGTTGGGGTTTTGATGAATTCTTGAGATGAAAGTCAGTGTTTTGAGGGATGTATTGAGTAGATTAGAGTGTACTTATGTTGAGTAATCGTATCTAAGTGATTGGGGAGGAAATCATTCGCTTCTAGGCAAATTAAGGAAAGAAAACGAGCAAAGAAATTCGTCGGGTTTTCTGGGTTGGGGCCTGGCACCAGCCAGTGCGCCCCAAATTAAATCATGTTATGTAGTTTAGGGGTTGGTGCCCCGCGCCACTCAGTGCGCCAGGGTCGCCTGCCCCATCCAGTTTGCAGTCGGTTGCTCCGTTTGAGTTCTTTTAAGGTGTACCTTCACTCCCTTTCAATTCTAAACACTCTAAACTACTTCTAAACATCTAGAAATCATTCCTAACATGGTCATAACCTTGAATTCATAATTCAAATTCAAGGTAGATTTAAGAGTTAACTTTTGAGAGTTCTTTCGAACATTTTGAAAAAGTCCCTTTGAGTCTTTTTTAGGAGTCTTCTACAACTTCTAATAACTTGTTTCAAGACTCGAGCAAGTGAGTATGAGAGCGAGGACAATGCATTCATGAGTCTACTTTATCATCACGAGATTCTTCATATCATGAACCAAAACTCTTGAATTCATAATTCACATTTAAGAGAGAGTAAATAGTAGAGTTCAAGAAAGGTTTTGAGTTTAATTGTGAACCCTTTGAGATCAACTATCGATTTGAACTACGTTTTGAGGAAGTAAGTATGAGAATGAGAAAATTCGTATACATGAGTTCCATATTGTTATAGAGACACTCGAGTCGAGTCGTTCATGCCCATAAATTGTGCATGAACTTCATAATTTGAGTATCTTTGAGAGGAGTAGTATCTTTAAGTTCAAGTCTTGAGTATTGAATTCATAGTCCTTTTGAGATTATATTCCTAATCATGGGATTACTACATGTTACCCACGAAACCCTTGAGTTGAGTTGTTTATGCACATAATCCCGCATGATCCCTATGAGTCGAGCAGACTATAGATGAGTAGTATCATTGAGTATTGAGTTCTGAGGTTCTTTATTGCTATTAAGTTCCCTGAGTTGAGTAGTTCATGTTCATAATTCCACATGAACCCTGTGATTTGAGTTATAAATTTTAAAAAGCTTTTTAAAGCCAACACTTGAGTTCTTAAACTGAGTTTTGAGAAAGTGAAGATGAGTTTTGAGAAAAGAGTTTTCTAAAACATGATTAGTATGACAATCGAGTATGTCATCAATATATGAGCAGTATGGTATCTAAATATACCATCAATGTTTATGCAATATGACTTCTCGAGTCATCAATGATCATATTACAATATGATTTTGAAATGTTTTTGAGAAAGAGTAGAGTTGAGTTTATTTTCTTTAAAATGATAAATGGGAACTAAGTATTCCCAAAAGTAAATATTTTCACATTTAAGATGAGTAGAAACTGAGATTTCCAAGAGAGCTTTTGAGCTAGTTTTTGAGTAATTATCTCAAACCACAGAAAAAAATATGTTTTTAAATATGTGAGCTAGTTATATTTTGGGAGTAGTATTGAGCACCGATTTGGGGACGAGTTTGAGTTCAGATAATTCAAAGTCTCCATAAACCGTGTAGCCAGCATGGGTAGAAAATGATCATACTTTTTAGATGATTCCTTAGTGCTTTTTAGCATAGACTAGTGGATTCGCTTAGTAGTTAGGTTCTATACCTCCGACAAGGTATAAGACGGCCTTGACAACGTGAGGCAAGACACTGTATCATTACATAGCTCATAGTGATGGTTGTCGGTTAGAGAAACTTCCACAAAAATATTTTGTATTCTTATATATACAGAGTTTATTTTGCATTTTCATATACAAACATAGTTTATATTGTATCCTTGCATACAAACTGAGTTACTATTGAATTTTTCAATACATTAAGTTACTTTTTACTGTTTTAAAAGCTTTCCATATATTGCATCTGTATTGTTGTTTTATATTGAGTTGAGTATCCAGAGTTGAGTACCTTGAGTTGAATATCTTATTATTGAGTTGAGTTGAACTATGTTCTTTAAGTTGAGTTGAGAAGAGGCAAGTATGTTTCTTTTCCACTAGTTCAAGCTTATGTTTATGCTTTAGAATTCTCCTTACATGCTCGTACATTTCATGTACTGAGTCATTTGGTCTGCATCATTTCATGATGCAAATAAAGGTATTCAGGATCATCAACATGCGCTTTGTTGATACCTTGTGCAGTTTGAGTTAGCTATGGTGAACCTCTTTGCTTCCGGAGGGTTCCACTTGTACTTTTAGTTATGTCAGTTGTTAGGATGTCGTGAGTCTTTTCCCGATTTCCATCATTGTCAGTTATAGGCTTTATAGATAGACAATAGAGTTTCAGAAGTCCGTTCATTTATTTTGTTAAACGTTTTAAAGACTGAAGTTGTCTATTTTATGGCGAGTTGAATATATTATTTTTATTCAGAATTATTCATTTGAGTTAAAGATTTGTAATTGAGTTCAATGAATTTTATTTAGTTTTAAGCTTTGTATGCTTGAGTTAGTCTTCCGCTTGTAGTCAACCCAGATGAGGGTTCACTTGGGGACCAACAATGGTTCTCGAGTGCCGACCACGTCCAGGGTGTAGGCTTGGGTCGTGACAAACTCTATGGAGCGAGTTTTTAAATTCTTATTTATTGGATTTAAATAATTAACTCAATTATATTAATCCGTAATATTTATTTGGATCAATATATTCATGAATTTAATATAATCATTTTATAAATTTATATTTAATAAATTTTAAATGATTACAGTAACTTTACAAATGCTCATAAAATAGAAATAGTAATAACTAAAATGAAAAAAGAACTATACAAGCGTAACACAAAGATAAATTAACATCAATAGGATTCTTATGTTGGGTTTTGACGTTTTGTATAATATGAAGTTGTGAACTCAAAATCAACGTGAAATGTGAATTGAAGGCTAACGGGCAAAGGGCTAATAAGGTACTGAGATTCATATTTAATATTTATGTACGGATAAAATAGTAAATTACTAAGTCTTAGTAAATTATCGATTTATCCAATAATCCAATATTAAAAATTAAAATTAAATTGATAATCCAATAATATTTTAAATAAAACCATTAAAAGAACATTAACCAAATAATAATAAATTAACAATATTTTTTTCGATTCAATTTTTGCAACCTAGGTGAAACCTCACTTCCCCTAGCAAGTCACTCTGAAGATTGTCCAACTATTAGAGATGCCAAAAACACGTGCTTCAAATTCCTCGTGACAAAAAAATCATTTTTTTGGTGGGCAGAAGCAAATTGAATTCAACAACAAAAAGATCAAAACGGGAAAGAAAATAAAGAAGAAAACGGCAAAAGATCAAAGGAGGCGGATTTCAAATCCTAACATTAAACTAAGTACTTAAAACCCGTTTCACATCCGCTTTCTCAAACTCATACTCTCCCTTCTTCCACCTTTCACATATGCCCCCAATTGATTTGCGTACTTGTAAAACCCTAACCTTTAATCTTGCAACCCCACACGCCGCCGCAGCCGCCGCCGCTTTTGTTCTTTCGTTTTCTGTTGGGTTTTGAGTTCAATTTGATTTCATATATTCTTGGCTTCACTCTATTCTATTCGGTTCTTCAAGTTCCAGTTTGCGAGCTGGCTATGGACTACGAGCCCTACGATAGCAGTGGTGAGTTTCTACATTCACAAAAAAAATGATTTGTTTTGGTTTGTTTTCTGCAACTTCATGTTCAATTAGGGTTGTTCAGTGTGGTTTGGGGTTAGGGTTTGGGGAACTGGGTTGTACATTGTTGTTTACGTGAAACATTCCAATTGTATCTCTCTTGTTATTACAACTAGGTTTTTGGACTTGGAAATTTTTATCAGTTGTATTCAATCCGTCTAGTTCTGGCATATAAGGAATTCTTTTCCTTTTTAAAACTTTTTCTTTGAGATATGTTCATTCCCTCTTCCATCATTATTTGCTATAGAGAAATTTAGATTGATTTTCTTGTAAGAATTAATGTGTTCTATGAAATTATGAGCTCAAAATAGAAACATTGAACCTAATCCATCTCCTTTAATTTCTTCTTCTTCTTCTTGATTCAAGACATTTACTTTGTTATGATGGAGAAAATGTGAACATAGAGGGTACCTGAATTTACATTATGGATGTGGATGCAACTTGAATGCTCATGATCGGAAATATTGTAAAATTTGAAATCTTACTTTGGAAATTCTAGAAGTGGTATAAGATTAATGAAGCTCGTCTGAGATGGTTTGGCCATGTGTTAATGAAATCTCTGAACACTTCAGTTCTCTTAAACCATGATGGTGGAAGGGCTAAGGGGACAAGATAAACTTAAATCACATGGAAGGAAGTTGTCTTAAATGACATACTATCTTTAGAAACGATTGTGAGCTTAGGGAACAAAATATACTCTTATGGTATAGTTGATTCCAACTAATTTGATTTAGGCTTAGGCATGTTGGTATGCTTATATTAGGTTTAAGATATTATCTTTTATTGAAATGAAATGGGTTCAAATGGAGCTATATGGAATTCATATAGACTGCGTAACTGACTTGGAATTGTTGTATGATTGTTATTGTTGGTCCTCCAATGCAGTTTAGGTTTACTGTCAATGTATATTGCACAGAATGTGATACTTATATCCATATCAAGAGTGGAATGGTGAGGATCTGTTTTCGTTAATGTAGTTGTTGTCCATTCTCGTACTTGGTCCCTACCGGATGAGGTGACAGTTTGATAATTTTCTGTGTTGGCAAGGAAGTTTTCCTATCTTTCTAATAGTATGGTGCTAATATAGATGTGTTTCATTATTTTGTATTGTGTTTTTAATTAATTCTGTATAATGCAATGGGTTACTAGCATTCTATATCTGAAAAACTCCCAATATTATGCAGGAACTGATGATGATCTTCCTCCATCACATCAAAATAGGATTCCAAGAGGTAGCGGTCGCATTACTGGAAATGGAAGATCTGCTGTCATTGGTTCTGTCCCCTACCAGAGGATGTACGATGAAACAGATATGGAGGCCCAAATTCACCAACTTGAGCAAGAAGCATACAGTTCAGTTCTAAGAGCTTTTAAAGCTCAAGCTGATGCCATTTCATGGGTAATATTTTTGTTAGTATACTCGTGAATCTGGTGTTGTACTATTTTGATCAAGTTTAAATGACTGCTCCACTAATATAATTTCTTCAGGAGAAAGAAAGCTTGATAACTGAGTTAAGGAAGGAGTTACGGTTGTCCAATGAAGAACATAGAGAGCTTCTTGCTAGAGTTAATAATGATGATGTCATCAGAAGAATAAGGTTCTGTTTTTACAGCTACTCCTCACATTACCCTCTTTAATTTATTTTTAAATTTTTGCATATTTCGGTGTTTGTCAAGCTCTGAGACTAATGTTTGTCCATTGCTTCCTTTCAGGGAGTGGAGGCAATCAGGTGGGCATCAACCTGGTATGCTTGGTGCTGGTCAATCTGTTCATGATCCAACACCCAGCCCTTCCGTGTCAGCGTCACGGAAAAAACAGAAGATACCCCAGTCTTTACCTTCTCAATCCTTTGCTGGACCATCTCCTACTTTTCATCCACCTCCAGTGACTGCTGCAAACCAGCCACCTTCATCTGCTGCCAAGAGAGGACCTATGGTGGGGCCAAAGGGTAAAAAGCATAAATCTGTAAGTCAGATGTGCTAAGAACCTTGGAAGCTTGCATACCATACCAATCAATCTATAGTTCTGATGTTTTCCTGCTATGTGTATCTTCATAGGGCCAGATGATGCCTGGTGCGTCTTCGATGAAGATGCAGTACCCTATTCCTGGTCCTTCTGGAAGAGCCCAATTTGGTAATCGGGTTTCTGAGCCCGCTGAAGCAGCATCATTTGATCCATTGATTGGAAGGAAAGTGAAAACTAGATGGCCTGATGACAATAATTTTTATGAAGCACTCATAACTGATTTTAATCGAGTTGAGGTACACCTGATCTTTTCTACCTTAAACATTTACTCTTTTTTTTCCCCACGATTGAATGCTGAAATCTTCTTGTGAATTTTCAGGGTAGACATGCTCTTGTTTATGATATGGGTACTGCAAATGAGACGTGGGAATGGGTCAACCTTGCTGAGGTAGTTAGATGCTATTTTCTCATGCAATAGAACATTTAAATGGCATTTTGGCTTGTCCTATTGGAAAATTATTTTTTGTATTGATTTATGAGGTTGGTGGTACCAAGCAACATTGCTATTCTACCACTTGGAATATTGTATGATATGTATTTCATTGGCATGTAATGTGGTTAAGAATGTCTTAAACTTTTCATGGGCAAGTTTGCTCTTCCAAACAACCAATTAGAAATAGTAAGGGAGATTCAGAAAGTAAGTTTGGAAGTATTCTTAAATTAAACAGACCCCTTCTTTGAGGAAAAGGCTAGGGAAGGGCAATTAACCTAGGTGAGTTGACTTTACTTGATTTCCCCTTGATAAGATAGTTACCCCATATTTTGATGGGCAACTATATGTGTGCTGATTTTAACCTATTACTTGTTAATTATTGGTAGAGCCAAGGGTCTCTTGGAAACAACCTCTCTATCTCCAAGAGGTAGAGGTAAGGTTTGCGTACACTCTACCCTCCATAGACTCCACTTTGTGGGATTTTATTGGGTATGTTGTTGTTGACCTGTAAATTATTGGTAACTAACTCATGGTGAGTGGAGGGTCTATCGGAAATAACCTCTCTACCCCACAAAGGTAGGGTTAAGGTTTGCGGACATCCTACCCTCCAAACCCCACTTATGGGATTACGCTGGGTATGTTGTTGTAATACCTAATTTCATGGTAAAAACCATATTTCGTTGCATGTGTCTTTCCAAATATAATCAAGTCTGGAAGGCTGCTTTGTACTTCCATTTTCTGGAATATGAATTGGCAGAACCCTGTATAAGCGTCAGCTCAAAAGTTGTTGTATAGGTAACTAGTGATACCAAGAACAGCTCTTGTTGTAATCACCAGTATTATGTATAGTGTTAAAAGTCCCAGTTTCAGAAAGAATTATGTATAGTGTTAGAGTTCTGACATTTTGTCTAGCACAGTTCTCCTTGGATGGCAGATGTCAAGATTGTTTGGTTGTACACTTTCTTAATTTTCTCATCACCAAGTAGTGATTTTGTTGAATTTCCTTTTCTCTCATCCATAAATTGTTGAGTTTGTATTCATGTCTTTTGACTGTCTTCATCTTAATGAGATTGACATTTCAGCTTACATAAATCTGTTTTAAGTGTATCATTTTATATGATAGTCTTACTTTTTCTTCCTCGTAAAGCCTTTGGTTGGAGCATTGCTGGTGCATGTGAAGGACACCTTTGTTTGAGTTTATTGGAGCTAGTTTATGTTTTTTTCCCAGGGAGGACTAAAGTTTTCTTGCATATAGGTTTTTTTGGGAAGTTTGTTTTGGATAACATACATTCTCATATTCCACGGACTGCTATACATTGGCCTTAATGACAAAAAGCTTATAGTATCTTGGATCAGTTTTACCAAAACTCACTTACCTTTTTTCATCTCTTTTGTGGTGGAGGGTAGTTTTTAGCCATTTAAGAGTATCATTTTCAATTTTTCATTGCTACCTTTTTTCTAAGTTGTAGCAGGGTTTCTTTCATCAGCAGTTGAATGTTATGTAAAGAACGTAGTCATGACTACTTTGAGCTTTGGTTGTTGGAATACAGGTCACTTTGTGGCAATTGAGTTTAGTTAACCTCGATGCTAATTGAAATGATTTGAAAACTGTAGTTGGATTACTTGCAGTGAGCTTTCTGGAGTATCATAAGTAGTATCACTTCAACCATTGTTAGTAATCTATGAAACTAGTATCACTTAAAAACCATTGTTAATAAACTTTAACTGGATTACTTAACTACTGTAAATTGAACTGATCAGTTTTTATTTTCATGAAACTTTGTTAGCAACCTCATCTTAGCATATTCTTTTGTCCGTGTAGGAGCTATTTCATATTTATTGGGACTTCTAGAATCTGCTTGATGCTTTTTTTCTAATGAAATTTCCTACTTCATCAAAGAAAAAGTTGCAGTGAACTCTCTGGAGTATGATAAGTGGTATCACTTCTACCATTGTTAATAAGCTATAAGGGGTCGTTTGGTAGGGTGTATAAGAATAATGTTGAATATGGTGTATTAATCGTATTAGTTATGCATGCTTCAGTTATGCTGATATTATTTCTTATGAAGTGTTTGGTTTGGTGTATTAAACATAACATGCATTGCATAATTTCTAAATGAATTATATGGTTACAAAAGTACCCTTCACAAATATGGTGGAAATGATGTGGAAAAGGCTTTGAGGGGCAATTATGTGTTTAACCATGCTAATGCATGCATTGAAACCCTTTGAATTACTTATATCATGGAATTTCATGATTAGTTATACATAACCTTAATACCATGCATTAGTTGTACATGGGTTGACAAAGTGTACCAAACAAGGTACTAGTAATACATAAAATGCATACATTATTTTTTTCTAATGCACTCTACCAAAAGACCCCTAAATGTTTCAGGCACTAGTTATTCTTCAATAAATGATTATTCTACTTGCATTAATCACGTAAGGAGACTTCTGATTCTGGTATTGACATACTAAAACACTAGTTATTCTTCGGTAAATGATTATTCTACTTGCATTAATCACGTACGGAAATTTCTGATTCTGGTATCGACATACTAAAACACTATTTATTCTTCTGTAAATGATTATTCTACTTGCATTAATCACATAAGGTAACTTCTGATTCTGGTATTGACATACTAACTTGCTCAATGGTTCGCCATTCCAAATGAATGGACATATCCTATTTCTTGGACTGGTATTGCATGATATTCATCTGCAGCATGTTGAAGAGGCTTCAAGATGTATGTCTGTTACATGCCTGATATTCCAGAATATGAACAATCTAAAGTTTTCCTGTTTAGTGTAGCTCCTCATTCACCTGTCATTAATTCTTCATAATGTGTGTATGGTAATGTATATCAAAAAGGAAACAAAACAGTATGGAATATGGTAATCAATTTTTTTTTTGAAAAAGGTAACTTGTATTATGAACAAAAGGAATACTCAGAAAAGTATTCCAGTAATACTTACAACAAATTTACAGAGGGAGGGGTGTCCCTACTAAGCTTCATAAATAATCTAAAATACTAGGAATATCCACTTCTTCTTGAGGATATTCGTGGTTACACCAAAAAAAGAAAAGGACTAGACAGTTCATCTTCAGTTTCTGCAGAGAGCAACTCTTGTTTTCGAAACATCTCTGGTTCCTTTCTATCCATGTAGTCCACCAAATGCAGGCTGGGACAATCTTCCATCTCTCCCTGTGTCCCGACTGATTCCCATCTCTATTCCAGCCAGTGTTTAGGGGAGCGCAAAGCTGTAAAAAGCGACAAGGCCCCGCTTCATGCTTTAAGCGAAGCGTGAAGCGAAACACTCGCTTCATTGAAGTGAAGCACAATTTTTTTAAAAAAAGACCAAAATAAATAGACAAAATATATAAGCAAAAATTCATATTAAAAAACTAGAAAAAGGTTCCCCTTTAGTTGTCTTATCACAAAACAGACATACAATTGTTGTCCTATTGGTCTCACTAACTTTTTTCCCATATTTTCATGTTAGGTCAGCCATTTTTAATCGCGGATAAGATTTAAGAAAAATAATCAACATTATATTTTTTATCACTATTAAGAAAAAATTCAATAACATTTTAGTCATTGTTAAGAAACAAAATAATTTAGCGATGTATATTTTAATCACTGTGAGGAATAAAATTAAGCAACATATAATTTAAATAATCAAAGCTAAACAGGGCAAAGGAAAACAAAACAGAATAACGAACAAAGTGGAAAAAAAGAAGAAAAATCCTAGGCTAGTTGTAGTAGTAGTAGTAAGAAGAAGAAGAAGAACTGGGTGAGTCATGCCTATTTTTATTCTTTAAAATCCATCACTTATTACTTGGAAAAAATAAAAGTGTTGCTTTTCTTGCTTCACCGCTTCGGGTCGTATCGCGCTTCAAACCCAGAAGCGGTTGCTTCTTTTCACATGCCTCGCTTCAGCCAACTGAAACATGCAACCTTGAAGGGTGAGTGTGGCCTGTTTGGCTAGTAGCCAAGTGAAACATGCAACCTTGAAGGGTACGTTGACTTTCCAGATCATCTTCCGGGCCAGCCACTACTCTGACAGACTGATCTTTGTGATGTCTTGTAAGCTGAACCAACTGAAAATCTGCCTTGCTTGTCTGGTAACCAAAATAGATTGTCCTCATTGGGGGTTAAATCTTTGTATTGCTCTAGAGGATTGAGTAGTTCAGCCACTTTGTTAATTTCCCAGTCGTTCAAGTGTCTCCTACACCTGAGATCCCACCACCCTTGATTGTCTCTCATTTCTCTAATTCTGGATACCTTTTGAAGGCTCAGGTTTAACAAATCAGGATATTTGTTCTTCAGAGTTACTTGTCCAGCCCACACATCTTCCCAAAATAGTGTTTTTCCCCCATTTCCCACCTTGATTTTACAGTTGTTTGCAAACTTGATTTACTGACTTCTGATAGACCTCCATACTCCAGTCCCATACGGTTGTGTGGGCATGTAGGTAGTCCATTTGTTCTCCATTCCAAACCTAGCCTTGATTGTCTTCTTCCACAGTGCTTGTTCCTGTGATGCAAATCTCCATAGCCATTTCATCAGAAGGTTTCGATTCTGCAATTTTAGGTTCCTTATCCCCAGACCCCCTACTTTTTTGCTTTGAATGACTTCATCCCACTTTACAAGATGATATTTGTGCTCATTAGGATCACAGTTCCCTTGCCACAAAAATTTCTCCTGATAGCATCCATTCTGTCAATCACATTTGCAGGCATTGGGAAAACTGACATCATGTGTGTAGGCATGGCATCCAACACACCGTTGATGAGAGTCACTCTTCCACCTATAGACAAATATTTGCTTTTCCAATTCACTAGCTTCTTCTCACATTTCTCCAGAACATTGTTCCATATGCCTTTTGACTTGCTCTTATCCCCCAAGGGCATGCCAAGGTACACTGTGGGAAGTTCTCCTATCTTTCCCCCCAGGATATTTGCTAACACATTTATGTTGGGCACCTTATTAATGGGGTAAATGAAACTTTTCCCCCAGTTGATGTGTAATCCTGAGATGGCTTCAAACAATATCAAGATGATTCTTAAATACTTTAGTTGGCATCTCTCTGCATCACAAAAAATCAGGGTGTCATCAGCATATTGTAAGTGTGATATGGTCAGGCCCTGTCTATCATTCATGTTGGCATTGAAACCTCTTATCCATCCTTTCATTTGGGCTGTTCTGAGCATGTCATTTAGTCCTTCCATTGCCAGAATAAAGAGAAAAGGGGATAGGGGGTCCCCTTGTCTTAATCCTCTCTGAGATGAGAAGAATCCAGAAGGAGATCCATTTATCAGAACGGAAAACTTCACAGTCGTGATGCAGAATTTCATCCATTTTAATCAATTTTGCCTTCCAACATTTCTTTTAGTTGTTTTTGAAGTGCTTCTTCAAGGTTTTGACCTGTATTGCCTACCCTGACAGATTTCTCCTGAGGATATCCAGTGGGAGGGTGAAGACCCTGGAGTTTCTCATCATGGAAATTATGGTCGACCAGGTCGTGCCATGACTAGACCTGTTGGACGTGATAGTGCTCCTGGTGCAGGGAGAGGCCGGGGCTTGACTAAAGCTCAGTCTAGAAAAGATTTTCCACCATCACAGAATGGCCAAGGAAAGAAAGGACCTGATGATATTCAGTTACTTCATACTGGTACATTGATCAGAGAGGTAAGCACTGCATTTGTTGTCTGCCTCACATTTCACTTTGTACATTGATTCATTGACTGGTTAATGTGGTTAGGTGGAGAGGATCTTTAGCTCTGGCCATCCAGATCCTCAGGAGGTAGAGAAGGCAAATAGAGTGCTGAAGGTTATTGAAACTCAACTTTCCAGTAGCTGTTTATACTCTTAAATTTACTGCACAAGGATACTAACTTTTCTTCTTCTGCAGGAGCATGAGCAGGCACTTCTAGATGCCATTTCAAGGCTTGGAGAGTATTCTGATGGTGAAAGTGGTATGATTTTGTGGAAAATGGTTTTTCATTTCTTTCTCATTTTAGGCATTGTCATAAATTTGTTTGGATTTGGGGACTTCCCTTTGAACTTTTCCAAGTCTGGAGTCCTCATTTTTTGTCTCATTGCTTTTCCTGTGATGTTGCGCTTTGAACCTAAGTTGCGCCGATTCTACTTTCCATGCCACACCCGTGTTGGATTCTCCAAATATACACTACTTTTGGAGATTCTGCCACACACCATTGGCAATTTTGAGAGTCTGAGCAACATAGCCTTGAACCCTTGTGTTGTAAAAGTAATAAATAGAAACAACTAATATTGAAGTATGACCTACCACCCTAGGGTGTGGCGTAAAAGTAATAAATAGAAACAACTAATATTGAAGTATGACCTACCACCCTAGGGTGTGGCGTAGTGGTCAATGAAGTGGGTTTGAGCACCATGAGGTCTTGTGTTCAATTCCCATTAGAGACTAAACACTTGGTAATTTCTTCCCATTTGTTCCAATCTTGGTGGACAGAGTTATTTGCTACATACATGTTGCTGGAGGGAGATGACAGATATCCTGTGGAATTAGTCTAGGTGGTTTGAAGGGAAAGATAATAGAGCCCATATTGAGCTTGCCACAGTTATTTGGGGCATTCCTTTTAAATGGTCTATAGTTGAAACTAGGAAAAAGGGTAAAAAATGCCTCTCTACTTTCGTTTGTTAGCTAAGTTTGTCCCTAGTTATACTATAGGGCCAAATATGCCCCTGTCGTTACCAAAGTATGCAGAAGTACCCCTCTTTTTAATGGTTGTCCACATGGCCTGACATTTGGGTGCGGTGGACATTCATTTTCTTTTTCTTACTTTTCATTTCACCAACTCTTTTTTCCTTTTCCTCTTTTTTGAATGGCATCCATCACTTTCTTGTTGCTATTCCTCAATGACATCTTCCCAAACTCACCCAACACTTCACCTAAAAAAGAAGAAAAATAAGACAGTGACAAAGTTGTGTGGAGGTGCCATAATATCCGATTATGAATCCGTCAGGGACCTCTCTGCTCGTGACCTCTGGGATGAGCTCAACGTCTTTGTTATACTTATTCATTAAAAAGAAAAAAATAAAGAATGCATCATTACATGAACCAGATAAAATGGTCCATGTATCTAACAGCAATTAGATTATTCAGAAGAGAAATAATTTATCAAGATCTTTCCTTAATCAATTTTCATCAGTTCAATTAAAAACTGAAATTAGCTTCAAATTGAATGCAAGCGTTTCTTTCAGCTGCCATAAATTCCAAATAACAGAATAAACAAACCCCCCTTCAAAACAGAGCTTCATTTTCTCTAGAATCTACAATATGTAGAAAAAGAAGAAGAAATTTCCAAAAGAAAGAACAAATTGTAAGTATACAAAATCCCACCTTTGGCAGATCTGTCAAGAAGCATTCACACGGAAGTAAGAGTGTAAGACGAAATTGCCAAGTTGAACATAAATTTTGGATTTTCCCAAAAAATCAACCTTTTATTTTCAGCTTCTCTCTGTCTGTGTCAAAATTACTCCATATCTCTTTTTCTGGTGAGTTTGGGGAAGATGCCATTGGAAAATGAGGAAAAGGAAAAAAAGTTTGTGAAAAAGAAAAGTAAGAAAGAGAATAAAAGGAAAATGAATAAAAAACTGGCGGCAAGGTGACATGCCACGTGGTGTCCACATCACGCAAATGTTAGGCCACGTGGACAACCATTAGAAAGAGGGATATTTTTCAATACTTTGGCAGTGATAGGGGCATATTTGGCCCTATAGTATAACGAGGGACAAACTTAGCTAATAAAAGAAAGTATAGAGGGGTATTTTTGATCCTTTCCCCTTGAAATTATGTTTCTAATGGAAAAATGTTTGGGAAGATTTTTGGGTGTTTCTGTGAAAATGAGGACTGGAAACAAGTGGTCAATCTGACTTTGTCTGACTTCTTTTCATGCTTTTTTTTTTTTAAAAAAAATTCCTATTGTCTGTCTTTCCCAAAAAAAAAGAAGAAAAAACAAACTGAATTTAATTGTTAGAATTGCCTAGCATACTAAAGTACCTTGTCTTGTATAATTTAAATTGACATGTTCTCATCAGATTGTTTACAGCTTCAACTATCGAAAACAATTTTGGTGAATCATGAATGAATATCTTGTCCAAAAGAGGGAGATTTTGTGGAAGTGAAAGTATAAAGGGGGTTTCTCCTTGGGTGGGGGTGGGAAGGAGTATACCATATAGAATGTGTTCCACCATCAGTACTGTTGTCATGCATTTCTCATTGAAGCATGTAATCTCCAGTGTTGTTGTTTCTGCACACCTATGAAAACAAACTGAAATGTCCTAAACTTGTACTATTGCATTTGAGCTTGTGACATTATATATGTTGCCTTCCGTTTTCAAAATATAAATTACATTTTAATTAAAGTATATCCTCAATGACATTCTTAGAAGTACATTGGTTCGATGGGGAACCAATAATATTTGTACTGCTTTGGTTACCAAAAAAACAGTGACACTGCATTTATATCATATTATCTGGTATATTTTTGTGCTGCTGCACTGTTATAAACTTCAAGGCCCCATTGGGCTTTTTATTAGTTCACATTCCTCCTTACCTGGTATTCACCATGTCTTTGTACTGTTACAGAGGAACGCCATTTCATGCATGGGCAGGGCATGGATCGGGAGTAGTAAGGAATATCGTTGGGAAGTGAGTAGTATAAAAGAGCTGGGGATTGAGCCAACTTAAAATAACAGGCATAATGGAGGAGGCCGATGTGTACTAGATCTTTGCTGGTGTTGGTGTACCAAAATGATTTTAGGTTTGTTGTAGAATGCATGCTAGCTTCAAGAAACGCTTGGCTAACATTAAATTATTGTAGTCTAGTTCTTTAAATAGACGCCAAATTGTAGTTAGGAATGATTATTTCCAGTAGTTACAGGTTAGTGCTCTTGTAAAATTAATCACAATAGCAATTTTACATGTGATGATGTAGACTAGTTTTGTTAACACCTAGCATGTTGATTATGATATCCATGTTCTTCTTGTGTTCTCTTCCAAATAATGGATTACATTTCTTTCACATTTATTCTGTTTGAAGAATGTAGATGGAGAATCGAACTCCGATTCTCGCATGTTGCCATCTCATTATACTGAGATGTGATGGATATTGATTAGTTTTAAAAATGGAATTGCTTGTGATTAGTGAGCATTCTAAATAGGAAAAAATCGTGAATGCAGGGACTGGGTCGACTACTTTCTACTCAACAACCAAAGATAATGTGGTTCCTTCGAGGTTCCAAGTCTGTTTGTTATCTTCATCTTTACATGCAAGTAGCATCTGGATTTGTGTTAAAGTCGATTTGATTTCCAAAATTTGCTCCAACAAAAGTTGGACAATTGAGAAATATTGGGGTGAACCAAAATTTGATCTATTCTTTAGCTGTATTGCATTTTGAATGAAATGTTAAAAACACATTTAAAAGTTTTTTTTTTTTTTTTTGAGTTTCATACCTAAACTATTGGAAGTGTGAGTTTTATACCTAAACTATCACTCATTAGTTTGAGAAACACACCCTTTCTCCTTTATTACTCTCTTTTAATTAAAACAAAGTTGTCATATGACATTTCACATGGACAAAAATTTCACCTTGATAAAAATTAAATAAATTATTAGCATTAGTAAGAAGTTCAAGAATAAAGATTAAAGTATCACTATCTAAAAAAAAATATTAATTTTTTTAACAATCAAATTTAAAACATTTTTCTTATCTCACTCCACCACATCCTCCAACCGAACCCCGATTCCCCCAATCTTGTTTTAATTTTTTTTAGTTTCTTTATATTTTTTTTTTAAAAAAAAATTCTTGTTCTTATATCATTTCCCTTCAAAAATATAAAAATGATATATATCATATACACAAGCTAGAATTTCCTTTTAAATTTATTTATTTTCAAAAATAATCTTCCCCTTTCATGAAAAGATGTGACTTTTATGAAAAATTGTGACTTTTATGAAAAATTGTGACTTTTATGAAGAGTTGCAACTTTTATAAAAAATTGTGACTTTTATGAAATGTTGTGACCTTTTCGAAGGGTTGTAACTTTTCCAAAGAGTTGTGACATTTTCGATAAGGCACAATAAACATTTGTTCACACTACCCTTTGTTGTTTATAAAATTCTGAATTTCTTTTTCTGCACAATTAAATATTCGTGTACTTTGCTCGGGTTGAGTGGCTCACTAACACCATTGTTTTTGTATTAATATAATATACTTGTGAATAGAATCGTTCCATCCTGAGAGGATCTATTCCTTTAAACCTCGGGTACTAGAGATGACTAATTTCCTTAGAGGGACACTGTGTATTTAGTGACCTCAATTTTTTTCCTTTCTATTTCATTCTATTGTTATAGATCTTGGTATATTTTTTTTTATAGTTATTAATTTATGCTTATGATATTAATTGTTGTTTTTTAGTACATGTTTTAAACTTTGTTATTTATGTTTCTGTAAAGTGATTGTTATAAGTATTTGTTAGTACAAATAAAGATTATTTAATAATTAGAAAATTTAATATCTCATGTTGATGTTCATCTAATTTCCCAAAATATCAAATAGTAACACTTCCCGGAGGCAAAAAGATAAATTATAAAATCAAATTAAAGATGATTGATTGAAAGATAAATGATAAGATCTTATAATTATTATTTTCCTTTACATTATTAATGTTCGTTACTACGTAATCTTCTATGTAATGCAACATAGTGTTTTAGTTTTAATGACTAATAGGTTTTAAATATTATATTATAAATTCTGTGATATCAAATTCCCGCGTGAAGCTTATATATATATATATATATATATATATATATATATATATATATATATTTCTAAAAAAAATAACTCATACGATACTACTTAATCCTCCTCTCTGATGTAATTCTCGCCACGAATTACGGATAAAATGAGGAAATTAAAGACAAAAAGCAAGCAAAAGGTATATTAAATGGCCTCAATTCGTTAATCCTACAAGAAGCACCTAACTCTTACGAAGACTTCAAGGGAATTGAATTCGCCTCGCAACCCACATTTCTAAGCAAAAGTCAACACAAGCTTGTACCAAGCTCTCAACACTAATACAAGAGTTCAAATATCAATATTTAAAATAGTCTACCTAAAAGAGGACCCCAAACTAGCCATATAGTTTATTACATAAGAGGCCCAAAAGTGGCCCAAAAAGGATAAAGGGCGAGCTGGGTCGGGCTCGCCTAATGGACTAGGCGTGTCGCCGGCTGGTTCGGTGATGTGACCCTTTCTTGGTAGCATCCTGTAACTTTCAGCGATCTGGGGACCTCGCCCAACCCATTGGGCAATTCGCCAAACAGCTCCTGATTGCCTAAAGTATCAGTTTCTTCAACTTTCTTCCCTTCACTTCCCCTAGCGATCTTCCAAACATGGAACCCCTTCTTTGCCATCAATATAAGCTCAAGGACATCTAACTTCATGAACAAACCTTGCATTCTCTGAAGTTCTCGAGCTTGACTTCGAGTGAATGGCCTTGGTGCAATCCTAATTGCATCATTCTCTTCTTCTTGAAAGGAATTTGAGGATCAAGAGTTGAAAATAGAGAAAGGTCGCAAACATTGAAGGTGTTGTGAACTTGATACTCTGGAGGTAGGTCAATTTTGTATGCATTGTCATTGAGTCTTTCAAGCACTTGAATTGGATCATCACCTCTTGGCATCAACTTTGTCTTCCTATGGGTGGGAAATCTCTCCTTGCGAAAATGTACCCACACCCATTCACCCGGTTCTAGCACAATCCTCTTGCGACCCTTGTTTGGCCTTTTGGCTACCTCTTAGTTCTTCTTTTCTAGGTGAAGTCTCACCTTCTCATGAAGTTTCTTCATGGCTTCCGGCCTTTTGCTTCCATCTAAGCTTAAGACAACATCTTGAGAAAGAGGAGTGAGATCTAAGGGGGTTAGGGGATTAAAACCATACACCACTTCAAATGGAGTCATGCCAATAGTTCTATGAATAACTTGATTATAAGCAAACTCAACTAAAGGCAAATGTTCCTCCCATGAGGCCAACTTCCCATGCACCACGTCACGAAGCATAGAACCCAAGGTCCTATTCACAACTTCAGTTTGGCCATCGGTTTGGGGTGACAAGAGGTTGAAAACAACAACTTGGTACCAAGTCTACCCCACAATTCTTTCCAAAAGTGACTAAGGAATTTTGGGTCCCTATCACTTATGATGGTTTGAGGAATTCCATGCAATTTAACAACATTTTCAACAAACAAAGATGCCACACTGGAAGCATCATCACATTTATGACATGGAATGAAATGAGCCATCTTTGAAAATCGTTCAACAACAACAAAGATGCTATCTCTACCTCTTTTTGTCCTTGGCAAACCCAAAACAAAATTCATTGAAATATTAACCCAAGATCTTTGAGGGGTGGGGAGGGGAGTGTACAAATCATGGGGAAGGAGACGTGACTTAGCACTTCGACATTCAATACATTGACCACAAATTCGATCAACATCTTTGTGCATCTTAGGCCAATAGAATTGTTCTTCGAGAATTCCCCTTGTTTTGTCAACACCAAAATGACCCATTAATCCTCCATTGTGTGCCTCCCTCACAAATAGTTCTCTCCAAGAGCTCATAGGCACACATAGTCTCTTGCCTTTGAACAAGAAACCATCAAATTTAGAATAGGGAGTAGAAGATCTATCCCTAATCCACCTTTCCCTCTCCCATTCCTCACAATATTGGAAGATTTGAGCAAACATGGGATCCTTGGGATACATTGTCTTCAAACATTCAAAGCCAATCAATGTAAAAGACGAAGTATTTATCAACACATGTTTCCTAGATAAGGCATTGGCCACCACATTTTCCTTCCCCTTTTGTATTAAATTACATAAGGGAAAGTTTCAAGGAATTCAATCCATTTGGCGTGACTTTTGTTCAACTTTCCTTGGGCTCGAATATGCTTTTGGGACTCATGGTCAGTCCTAATGACAAATTCCTTGGGCCACAAGTAGTGCTGCCAATTACCCAAAGCTCTAATCAAAGCATACAATTCAAGATCATAAGTGGAATAATTTAAAGTAGAACATTTAAGCTTTTCACTAAAATAAGCAATGGGCTTTTGGTCTTGCATTAATATGACTCCAATGCCTACTTTACTAGCATCATATTCCACTTCAAACATTTTCTCAAAATCAGGTAATTGCAACAAAGGGGTGGAGCAAGCACTAATTTTAAAGCCTTAGAAGCTTTGGCTTGCTCTTCCCCCCACTTAAAAGGCTTATCCTTTCAGATTACCTCGGTCAAGGGAGCGACTGTGGTACTAAATCCTTTGACAAACCGCCTATAAAAACTAGCCAACCCATGAAAGCTTTCTAACATCACTTATGGATTTCAGAATTGGCCAATTCTTAATAGCGTCTATCTTAGACTCATCAACCTGAACCCCTCTTGAAATCACAACAAACCCTAAGAAAAAAACTTCATCAACATAAAATGAACACTTTTCAAGATTAGCATAAAGTTGTTCCTTCCTAAGCACATCAAACACACATCTTAAATGATCTATATGCTCATGCATGGTTTTACTATAAATCAAGATATCATAAAACAAAACAACCACAAACTTCCCTATGAAGGGCTTCATCACATGATTCATGAGACGCATAAAAGTACTAGGAGCATTAGTGAGACCGAGAGGCATCACCAACCATTCATATATACCAAACTTGGTCTTGAATGTGGTTTTCCATTCATCACCGAGATTCATCCGGATTCGATGATAACCACTCCTAAGATCAATCTTTGAAAACACAAAAGAACCATTTAGCTCATCAAGCATATCATCTAATCTAGGGATAAGATGACGATACTTTACCGTGATCTTGTTGATGGCCCGACAATCAACACACATGCGCCATGTCCTATCTTTATTTGGAACCAATAGAAACGGCACGACACAAGGACTCATACTTTCTCTCACATAGCCCTTTTTGAGGAGTTCCTCAACTTGCCTTTATAGCTCTTTGGTGTCCTCCGGATTACTTTGATAAGTCGGTTTCTTTGGCGATTGTGAGCCCGACACGAAATTAATTTGGTGCTCAATTCCCATAAGACGGGTAATCCACTTGGTATTTCCCTTGGGAAGACATCCTCATAATCCTGCAAAAGAAGGGAAAATAGAATGGGGCAGAGAAGAATGAGATTGGTTAGTTTGCAAAACATGATCCCTATGTGTGATAAGGATCAAAGAACTTTTTCCTTCCACTTCCTCCCTTATCTCTTTGTACTTAGCCAACAAAACTTGGGACTTTCCCTTTAACTTCCTCCTTTATCCCTCTTCCTTGCCCTCTGCCTCCACACGTTCTTCCTCACCCTTCCTTTTCTCCCTCAACTCACTTATCTTTTGATACACTTCATTGACTTGAGAGGGTGACATAAGATGAAGGACATATTTATGATCATCCAACACAAATGAATATTTGTTGGTTCTCCCCTCATGTTTGGTTGAACGATCATATTGCCAAGGTCTACCAAGTAGCATATAACAAGTTTGCATTGGGACTACATCATATAGAATCTCATCTTGGTACTTCCCAATTTTTAACTTGATCAACACTTGTTTATGAATCCTTAATTCTCCACACTCACTCAATGTCACGACCCAAGCCTAGGGCCTAGACGTGATCGGCGAATGGGGAACCCGAAGGAACCCCAAACAAGCCTCATAGTGTATCATTACACATCCTTGGTCACGGAAGCAATTAAAATGACCATAAGCAATAAGCATAATCAAAGGGGGAAATCGGGACTAAGGGAGCAAGAAAAAAAGAAGAAGAAATGATACATAAATACCATAGATGAGTCAAGCTCAAGCATAATACACAACTTGTCCAACACCACCTCTAAACATGAGTACTTAGCGGGGGCCAAGACAAACTACCGGGCTCACCCTCATAGTCAAAACATAACTAAAAAGAAAAAGTCTTATACATAGCAAAAGATCATGAGCAACGTCCCCGAAATGGAGGACTCACCAATAACCTTGATAGGAAATCGTATTAGCCACGCGGAGGAGGATGGTCAAGCGGTGCTCCGGTCCCTACATGGTGACATCATGTAGGCATAGAGTATGCATTAGTACGTTTGAATGTACTAAGTATATGGGATGCAATGCAATGCTACAATAGATGGACATCATAGGAAAAATGCATAATCATACCCGATAGATAGCA
>NC_064286.1:23199522-23203464 GCF_019186545.1 Solanum stenotomum
ATGTGTAGTAGTAATTCCATAATTCAAGAGTTCATAAATGATCATAAGGACCCATAAACTTGAAGTAAAATAGAGGATAAATGGTTGGACTTGTGGAAAGGAAGGTTTCCACAATCAACCCACATACCTCAACTTTGGAGAATCCTTGATGAAGATTGGAATGGAGAATTGATGCTTGAGATTGAGTCTTGAATCCGGAAGTAGAACTTGAGATGTTTGAATTGGTTGAAGATCTTGGTGGAATTTTGGAGAGGGATTAGAGAGTGTTTTTGAGTGTTTTGAAGCTAGAAAGAAATATAACTAAGTATGGGACAATCCTCTTTTTTATAAAAGAAAAACGTCCAGCCCGCTACAGTAACTAAGCTTACTGGAAATTGAAATTCTGCCCGGACAGATTTTACGAAAATGGTCATAACTCCTTCATCCTAACTCGGAATGAGGTGAAACCAATTGCATTGGAAAGATTACTCGAAGGGCTTTAATTTAATAGGTAGTGGCCCTTCCAGGTCCTTGTGTGCTAAGAGATATGCCCCTTTAAAATTGACCCTGAAAATCGCATATTTTGCGATTTTCAAATTTTGATACGGTTGCTCTAAAATTCGGGTTAGACCCATTTCCCACTCAATTTTACCCCCTGAATAAGAATATGAAGTCGAATTTTTGAAATCATGCACGGATTTTGAGATATATGGAAATTACAATTGTAGGTGTTTCCGAAGCACATTTTCGGGCATTTTTGGGGTCGTTTCACTCAACCATTGAAGCTTGTAAGGTGTAGCATGCATAGTGGTAAGAAGTTTCAAGAATTCCACTAAAGCGGTGCTAGCAACGTTTGCACAACTCCCACTATCAATGATCAAGGAACACACATTATCTTTGATGAGGCACTTGGAGTGGAAAAGATTCTCTCTTTGACTTGGATCATCCATGGCCTTGCTAATCATCACTCGCCTCACCACATACATGGGTACGGTAAAATCTCCTTCTTGAGGCCAAGCTTCTTCAATTGGAACCTTCCTCATCAAACCATTAGGAATGGTGGCATCTTTTCCCTCACACATGTCTTGTTCCTTATCTTCATCACCTTCAAATTCACCTTCTTCTTGGGTTTCCTCTTCACAACCCTCTTCATGACCTACCTCTTCATCAAGATACAATTCCCCTCCTTGAACTAGAAAATTCAATCGATTGGGACATTCACACATCATATGACACCATCCTCTACACTTGTGACATTGAATGCCTTTAGGAAGTTTGGTTGGGTCATTATTACCTCCCTCTCTTGGTGGGTACTTTGGAGTGTCTCCTTCAAAGGGTTTCTTCTCATAAGGCTTCTTGAAATCCTTACCTTTGTTCCAACCGGAAGATGTTTGAGCTCCCCCTTTGTTCTTACTCCAAGAATTTGAAGATGAAATACCCTTGTATTTGGATACTTTCTCCTTTTTGAGTTCCCACTCTACCTCATTATCCGCTTCAAAGATGTCATTCAAGCTAGCAAACTTGTGAATAGTCATCTTGGAAGAGATCTCCTTGTTCAACCCTACCTTGAAACGAATAACGATATGCCCTTCATTCTCGGTGTATTCTAGCTTCAAGATCAAATTTTGGAACTCATCATAATAAGCCACAACACTTTTTGCTTCCTTGTCTCAAGTTGTACAACTTAGCAAGTAACTCTTAGCGATACCTCTCCGACACATACTTGACTCTCATAAGGGCTTTCAATCCGGTCCATGGTGGAGGATGACCATCTTGAAGTACTAGGTGATACCGCTTCATGTATTCCCACCACGTAATAGCAAACCCTTTAAATTGAGCAATAATGGCAAGAACCTCGGTCAAATCATTGACTTGTAGGATCCTTTCATAAAGTGACTCCCATTCTAGATAATCATCGGGATTGCATTCTCCTTTGAAAGGTGGAAGATTAGTCTTGATAGAGTTGATACCCACATCTCGACCTCCATTTCCACCTTGGTTGTGGTTGTAGTAACCTCTTTGGACTTCCCCTTGATATTGGTTACCATGTTCTTCTCTCAATTCTTGACCATACTCTTGATTGGCATAGTAGGAAAAATAGTGTGGTCGTGCCCACTTGTGGAAGAACAAAAAGTAGCTTGAGGGGTGAAATTGGTAGAGTTAATTCGACCCTCCACATTGTTCATTCTATCGTCCATCTTCGACACACTACCCTTCATGGTGGCCATTTACCCTTCCATGTTCTCCATCCTCTAACCCATATTAGTGATTGCCTCTATTACAGATTCCAAAGTAACCCCTCCCGTAGGCGGTTGGGTTTCACTTCCAATTCCATGGTACCTAGCAATAAGACAACTCAACAAAGACAACAAACAATGTTAGCGTTAGTAAAATGAACTCACAATCACTCGTGTTTACACACCTTTGTTTGCCTCTCAAATTGGCTCAGCTAAAGTTGAAGATTGCTTATACTCGGTTGATCACAAAGTGTCAATTTCTACTCTTGGCCGGAATGGATTTTTGTTTCAAGAAAGACTGACGACTAGATTAAAGCAAAACAGACTTGAATTAAAAAGTTAAATACGAAGTAAAACAAATAAAAGCACGAAAAGAAGTGGTACTAACAAAAAAGAGGATTCAAGAACCAATAATCAACAAGTAGATTAATTACTAGTTGAAGATTAGCTTAGGAATCTTGAGAACGATTGAGAATCAAGAATAGGGGCATAAAATGAGTTTCCGATCGCCAAATGCACTGTTTTCTTCGCCAAAGTTGAAGTTCAGCTCGCCTTGAAGTTTAGATCGCCAAAATTTACATACTGTCAAGGAAAGTCGGTGATCTGGGTGGAAATTTGGTGATGCGCCGAGTGGACTTTGGCAAGCAAAGTCGAGCTCGCCGAAAGTTCCTGTAAGTGCACCTAAAGACCTCCGAATTTTGTGCTCTTGTGGTCCCCTTTGTACTTTTTTCTTTATTCCTTACCCATTTTGGTAAATTCCCTTTTGTACTAACACTTATCCACTTTCTCTTTCCTTTCTTTTTGGTTGTACACACTTTTTTTTAAGATTCCTTCTTCTTAAATATTTGAATGTTCTTCAAGAACACTATGAACAAGATGACGACCCAAATAAAACCCTCAACAATTTTAGCTCAGAATTTAACAAAATTTGAGATACAAGCTCCCCTTGATGTAGGAAACAAAACCCCAATACTTTTTATCTTTCATTTACTTTCCAAAACCTTCAAATTTCAAAACCCATTTGTACCTTCTTCAGTCAACAATGGTGGAACCTCCAACAATGCTCCAATCAATGCCAAATCTCAGATTTAGACTCAAGTAAGGCTAGGGAACACTAATCTAACCTTAGAAACTTCAAACAAGACTCAAATCAACAAAATATTTTTGGAATTTTCTTGAAAAACATTTTAACTCTTTTTATTTTGTAAAAAACCAAAGACTAGAATCGTAGGAACGAATTTAAGATCGGCTCTGATACCAAATGATGTAATTCTCACCATGAATTACGGATAAAATGAGGAAATTAAAGACAAGAAATAAAGATAGATAGACACAAAAAGTGTAACGACCCAGAAAATGATAGAGTGAAACTAGAGCCTCACATGTGAGTTTAGAGTCGAGAACCTAATGAAATGATTATATTTGAATTTGACCCAAAAAGTTCTTAAAAATGTGCTTCGGAAGTTACCGAAAACTTGCTTAGCTACTTATAAAAAGATCCGTTTCGTTTTTTGAAAATCCGACTTCATATTCTTGTTTAGGGGGTCAAATTGAGTGGGAAATGGGTCTAACCCAAATTTTAGAGCAACCGTATCAAAATCCGAAATTTCCAAGTGAAGCCTTTTTCGAGGGTCTACTTTGAAGGGTCATATCTCATAGCACACGAATTATTTGGGTGGCTAATAATATATCCATGGAAAGCCCTTTGAGTTAGCTACCTAACGCA
>NC_064286.1:23205815-23211738 GCF_019186545.1 Solanum stenotomum
AATGTTATATTCAAGTATTAGATGGTTTTGAGACATATTGTATAAAGTCTAGAAAGTCTTCCGCTTGCTATTTATTGAAAGTATCTTCGTGTGTGAAGAAAGTTTTTAATTCCTTATGGTTTTGGTGTCTATGCGATGAATGAATGCTAAGAGGCTTGTATTCGACCTCTTCGAGGCCGAGTACGCCGGTTACGACTAGGGGGTGCTCCCGGGTCGTGACAAAAAGAGGAAACAAAAAGCAACCAAAATGTATATTAAACCTTAAGACCTCAATTCATTAATCCTACAAGAAGCACCTAATTGTTACGAGGACCTCGAGGGAATTGAATTCACCTGACAACACACGTTTCTAAGAAAAAATCAACACAAGCTTGTACCAAGCTCTCAACACTCATACAAGACGTTCAAATATTAATATTCAAAATACTCTACCTACAAGAGGACACCCAAACTAGGTATTTATAGTGTATTACATAAGAGGCCCAAAAGTGGCCTAAAAAGGATAAAGGTGAGCTGGGTCAGACTTGCCTAATGGACTAGGCATGTCGTCGACTGGTTCGACGATGTGACCCTTCCTTGGCAGTATCCTGTAACTTGTAACTTTTGGTGATCTGGGGACCTCGCCCAACCCATTGAGCAATTCACCAAACGACTCCTGATCGCCTAAAGTATCAGTTTCTTCAACTTTCTTCCCTTCACTTCCCCAAGCGATCTTCCAAACATGGAACCCCTTCTTTGCCATAAATACAAGCTCAAGGACCTCTAACTTCATGAACAAACCTTGCATTCTCTGAAGGTCTTGAGCTAGACTTTGAGTGAATGACCTTGGTGCAATTTGAATTGCATCAACTTCCATTTTCTTTCTTCATTTTTCTCATTTTGTATTTGATATATACATATGTTTTTAGGAAAATATTTTCTACTTGCCGCAAGATTAATTTTAAAATGAAATTTTAATTTATGTTATATTCGATACTCAAGTAGAAAAAAAATACATTTCTAAATATATATATATATATATATATATATATATATATATATCTAGCACAAAACAAGAAAAATATATATTAAAAAAATTGAGAGTGGAGCATTAGATGGGGTGGGGTAGATTTAAAAAAAAATAAAAATAAGATATAATTTTATTTGGGAAGGAGTTAAATTTTTTTTTTTTAAAAAGCAACTCTTTTTTTGGGAAAAGTTATACTTTAATCTTTAACTAATGCTAATAGTTTATTTATTTTTTTCAAGGTGAAATGTCTTATCCATGTTATATGTCATGTTGATGACGCTTAAATTACTCTAAAAATAATTAGAAGAGTAAGCGGTCACCAACAATTAAAATACCCAACAAAGAGTCGGGGTCGAATCTCACAAGGAGTGATTTAGTGATAAGAATTCAACTAGCAAATTAAGCATGTAAACCGATTCATTGTAGAAATTAGGACAAATGGGTATATGATTCCGCCAAATTTACTAAAAGAGTTTTGGTAAAAATTATCACAATTTAATTAAAGTCAAAGATTCAAACAAGTAAGAGACGATCTAGAGGTGAGAATATTGATATCGATGTCAAATAGATACAAATGTTTGCTCAATAGTGCTAGACAATTATTGATACGCTAGGATGACACTAATCTTTTTTCGATCTCAAAGCATCATATCATAGAATCTCCTTTTGGTGTCATCTATGTGAATCACAAATCAACTCAATACCTTACTGAAATTTCTCTTTCAAGCGGATTTGACAATTAGAGTTGAACCATAATTTTTCTTTCGAGCAAACTATAACAATCAAACCTTAATTGCGGGCATCAAATTATTACCCACTTCAATTAATCTCTTTCGAGTATCAATCGAAGATATAAACTAAGATTAAATTTGAATTATTAACCCATGAATTAACCCCATGCTAAATAGCTCAAATCCATAAATGTACAACAATAAAACAAAGCAAGACACAAAATCACTAAATTAAATCAACACATAACCTCATAATCACACCATAGTTTTGAGATTTTAGCCAACCAACATAAAAAGGAATGAAATTATATCAATGATGTTTTCAGCAATTAATGTATTGATGAATAAGAAATAATCTTCAAGACCCACTTCAATTTCAACCCTCAATTGTCCCTTACAAGAGTGTTTGGAAAACCCCAAAACTAAGTAGAAAGAGTCTATTTCTAAATATCCCAAAGTTAGGTAAAAAGTGTAGTAGAATAACAATGAATTATGGAAATATTTTACTATAATTTTTCTCTCTCATTTGAGCCATTTATAGTTTTTCCAAAAATTTCAAAATTTCTTGCGCGACCTGATCGGTGACATTACTCGGGCTCACTTTTCTAATTCGACAAATCGCCGTTTGCTCTTCAGTTCGCCCTTCATTTGGTTTAGGCTTCAGGTTCTTGAACCCTAGTTGGTGAACTTGATGTAGTCAGCCTTTCCATTCGGCGAATCACTGTTTATCACCTTGTTCGCCCATTCAGCCTTCATTTTAAATCAGGAGTTTGTCACCTTTGGCTATGGAACTTCTAGATCGCCCATTGACTTCGGCGAATCGCCGTTTCCACTTTGGTTCGCCGACCTACCTTGAATATTTTGAAATATGCACACTATCACTTTGGGTGAGGTCTAACCTAATGGGCAATCATTTCTTCCTTTCACCAAGGTTAAACAATTAGACTAACAAGACGAGTTCTAGGAATCCACAAGCATTCTTTCAAGCAAAATCTCACCACACATGGCAATTCAAACATAATCATTTAACACAATCCTACAAAATTAAGAAGCTTACATGCGATGTTCATTGCAAGATCACATCACTACGCAACTAGTCAACACAAGAATAAAAAGATCATTCAAAAGTAAAGCAACACTAATTTTCTCTTGAAACACCAACACAAAACACATCTCTTATCATGAACACTATCCAAGACATCGATATTGGGTAAAATTGATCCTCGAATATCAACAATGAAAACACAAGCATTCTCAATCATTTCATAACTCCAAAACTCACGAGGCAATGGATAAAGAGATAGATTGAAATCAAAACCAACCAAATATCATAAAGAAAATGAAAATATTTTAAAATACAACTGAAGTAACAAAATACAATCCAAAAAGGGGAATACACATGTGCCCTCACCCTACTAAATAATCTAGCAGTCCTCAATACTATAAGAATAAAAGTACAGAAGGAAAATAAGTGAAAGGTCCCCTGACAGGCTATGCCTGTGAAGAGCTCTGATCTTGAGGCTCAGAAAGGATGACATCATCTCGGGCATCAGTACCCGGCATATCTGAAATAAAAGGCAATAAAGTATCATCAACCGGGGTGCTCAAGCAACGCATTCACAAAGCATATGATTAAAACTTATCCACACACGAGATACTATATGGATAACTATACACTAGGACTCAAAAACATTAAAAACAATGGACTCAAAACAAAAGACTATATATGTAAACACAACTCACAATTGATTCCTCAGCTCACCAAACTGAATACTTGACAGGGGTTGCCCACTGCCCAATTAGGCAATGTTCAGTTGTATTTCTAAAATTCTTTGGTGAAGTTAGCTGCTTGTAACACCCCGTATCCGAAAATAGAGATTTCAAATTTCTGGTGTTACAGGTGGCACTCACGGACACCATCCACGGACCGTAGATGGACTCACGGTCCGTCCTGCAGGTCCGTGGTTCGTGACAGAAAACTTCCCCAGAACTCAGTCAGAAAATTTGGCTAAGTCCCGACTCACGGACAGACCCACGGTCCGTAGATCAGACCACGGTCCGTGGTCTGTGTCCGTGGATCGAGACTTCCCTTACCCAGCCTCTGACAGAAACTACGGTAGACCAGCACGGACCGTCATTCGATCCACGGTCCGTAGGTCTGACCGTAGATGAGGGTCAATAGCCAGTTAGCTGAAAAATATTGATAGGTCAACTTCAGATGGACATAACTCTTAGCACAAACTGAATTATGTGTCCCATTACCTATGGTTATATATATAATTGAATTATCTTTCCAACTCCACCTAGTTTGCTAAATTCCGACCTCCGAGTAAAAAGTTATGCCCATTTTAGTGAAGCCCTGTCGGGCAGACTCGACCTACGGACCCAATCGACGGACTGTCGATTGATTGACGGACCGTAGGTCCATTCCGTCAGTCACTCCGACAACAGTTAATTCAGGGGTCTTTTGGTCTTTTCCTATTTCATTTAACCCCTAAGATACGTCGTTTAGACCCTAAATCATGAGGTTTTAATCAGTTTAAGCCTAGAAACATAACTAGAACTTACCTAAGTCAAAATCATTAATCAAACTTAGAAAATTAGAAGCAAGAGAGGAGGAAAAAAAAGTCAAGAACCCTAGTTCAAGAACGCAGCGAGGTTTCTTCAGTTCCAGCCCCAAAATCGAAAGATTTCTCCGTGGAATTCCTCACCAGGTATGTGGGACTTCACTAGTGGGTTCCTTTTGCCCATTAGGTCCCTAGAATTCAATCAGATTCTTGATTCCATGATTATGAACAGACATAGGGTTTCTAGAATTTCAACAAATCATCATGAATTAGTTATTTAAATGTTCCAAATCAGATTATCATGTTATTGCTCAGTTTCTTACATAAATTTCAGAACTCTAGCTATGTATTTCAGTAGTTCTTGAATTACGCATGCTTGGTCAGATATTTCAGTTATTCAGATATATATGCTCCAGTTTTATGCCACATTATCGCCACATTATCAGTATATTTCAGCATAAACCCTATTTTGAGTTATAAATCATGACAAGCTTTTCTTTAAGACAACACTTGAGTTTTAAACTGAGTTTTTGAGGAAGTTAAGATGAGTTTTGAGAAAGAGCTTCTAAAACATGATTAGTACGACAATTGAGTAGGTCATCAATGTATGAATAGTATGGTATCTAGATATACCATCAATGTTTATGCAGTATGACCTCCCAAAGTCATCAATGATCATAGTATAATATGATGTTGAATTGTTTTCAAAAAGGGGTTTTCAAGTATGAGTATCTACATGTCAGTATTTTGAGTTATTCAGTATTTCAGTCATAATATATTCAGTTATACATGCCTCAGTTTATGAATGCATCATTATCAGATTAATTGTTGCATTCTCAGTTTGCATGTTCAGTTTTGAGCTATCCAGTATTTACAGAAATTCAGTCATAACCAGTTAACCACTTAATTCATTGGGAGTAGCATAATATCGAGTTGGACTAGGCTTTCAGCGTACCCATATAGTCCCAGAACTACGAGCCACGTAGGTGTAAGTCCCCTATGTGGGCAACATCAGTTTAGTGATCACGCCAGCATGCCTCTATACCTCTGGCAGGGTATATTGGGTCCTCTCGATGGGGCGTATACATCGGACACCACATTTAGCTCATGTGGTTTTATGTCGGTTATTAGTAGCTCCCACAGTTTAGTCAGACTCTATTGCATTGACCATATTTCAGTACAGTCAGTATTCAGTCTCAGCATGTTATAAATTTGGCCATTGCATTCAGTTAGCTCAGTATTCAATATTTTCAGTATCTATATCATGTTCAGATTATATCATTGCTCAGTATGCCTTGTTCAGTTATGTGTTATTTCAGCTTTACTCTATCTTGCATGCTCAGTACCTTTCATGTACTGACGCATACGTGCGCTATATCTTCTCGTGATGTAGGTTCAGGTTCTCAGCATCCAGATCACGCTAGGGGTGGCAGGGGGACCGGGTCGGCCCGCCCCGGCCCGCGACCGGTCCGAGAACCGGCCCGCCGGACCCGGTCCCGTATGAAGAAGGGGGATGGGGGATTTTCGGGATAGGGGACCGGTACCGGTCCGGTTCATCCATTGGTCCCAGTCGACCCGGCCCGGATGAACCGGCCGGTTCGCGGGATCCCCTAACA
>NC_064286.1:23215026-23226018 GCF_019186545.1 Solanum stenotomum
CGTCCCGTCCCCCAGTCCCCGTCCCCGTCCCCTTGCCAGCCATAGATCATGCTTAGATCGGTTCCCGATCTCTAGTTCAGCAGCATCAGTGGTGAGTCCTCATTCTTTGAGGACTAGTGCCACGTCTATCTTTATCACTTTTAGTTTTTAGTTTCAGTTTTGCTAGGCCTAGCTAGGGCCAGTCCCAACATTTCTAGTCAGTTAGAGGCTATTTTCAGACATAGTTAGATTCAGCTTAGTATTTTAAGTTTGATATTTCTTTTGTATTAAACTCTCAAATTTGATATATTCAGTTATAGTATATGGGTATTCCCCATCTTTTCAGATTTATTTATGAATTAGCTTCTGCATCAGTTTATTATCTTTAGTATGCTCATGATTATCCCAACAGGGTTAGCTTGGGATCACTTGTGGTCCTAGGTCCCGTGTCCGTGTCTCGGGGGTAGCTCGGGGCGTGACACTGCTAAACATTCATGTTTATTTTGTAACCCTGTGATGATCCATGGTTCATATCTATCTATAGGTATGCCTCGTAAAAAGCACATATCAGTCAAATCCAAACCTCCTCATCTAGAAATAGCTTAAAATTCAAAGGGGTGACTATCCCCAATGAATTAATCTAGAGGGTGTTGTTAAAGAGAAAGCTAATTCAACTGTGGGGGGGGGGAGTCCAGAAAAGAAATTGTATGAATTTGTGGTGCAAGAAGTGATGAGTATATTTACATGATATACTTATGGTTGGAGTTGGAATTCTATAAAAGGCTTGAGGTGAGAAAGGTACAAGTACACTCATTCACAGCCCAATGTCAACTTCTACTCCGAGTAAGCAGAAAAGTGATGAGCTCCAAACAAAGGTTGTTCATGATTATCAACCAATTGTCGCTACTCAACTTTTAAAGATTCTCAAGTTCATGGGGGAGCACATTATTCTAGAAGAGAAGTAGTTTTCAAAACAAGGCTATTTGATTAATATCCTAATATTTGGGATATTATTAAGTTTCACCATTTTGAGATATTCATACAACCTCGAGCCTATTATATTCTATCTTGGGTTTGGGCGCTCTATGTAAATTATGGAAAGATGTTACCAACCAAAAAAGAAGAAGAAGAACAAGCCCCTAAAAATGGAAGATAATGTGACTGTTCGAGGGGTAATGGTAAAGAGTAACCAATCCAAAATTAATTTAGTGTTGGGTTCCATGAATAATGGGAAAAAACCTCATCTAGTGGTTGACATATATGCTTGATGACCAGATAAGGTGGTTGACTTTCTTGATAAGGGATGCTTCGCCCCCATGGATTGCACCAAGGATCGAGGTAGAGATAAATAAAAATGATATAAAGTTTTTCTACTACTTATGGTTGGGATTTATATGTCCCAATCTGATGCACAAAACTAGTCTAATATTTTTCATTTAGCGATTGTATTGTCTGGAGCCATTATTAACAGAGAAAGGTTGAACCTTGACATGATCATTACTCAAGATATTGCTATGTGTACACAACAAGGTCAAACTTCTCTTTCATTTACTTGCCACATAACTGATTTGTATGAAGGGCTAATGTACCTCTTCTTGCCTAAAAAGGATTTTGAAATTACTCTGAGTTTTTCATGAGACATTCAATGAATAGAAGTGGAGTATAAGTGGGAGGAAGTAGAGAGGAATATTAAGGCATCAACTGACGTCGACATGCTTGAGGGTGCACAATTTTCCCTCCTACTTTGAGTGCCACTACTTCATCTTCCACAGGGCTGCTCAGCCATGTGGCTTGAGTCCCAGACCATCAATTTCTTTTACTCCTTCTAGACCCCCTTGAACACATGTCATCTTGATCAAAATGCGTCACTTAACATATTCAGTAGATGTGATATTAACTATTTTGGAGGCTTAAGTGCCAACTATAATTCAAACATCTTTTTAGGACATATAACCATCGATAGATGGGGTATGAGGTCACAATACGACTTAGTGGGTTTATAGAGAGAATATAGATGGAATGAAAACAATGATTAATACAAATGAAAAGAGGCATAGTGAAGGACAACTTGATGTGGTTTGGATATCCTTAAAGGCTGATGTTGCTTTGTTGAGATCTAATGTGGGCCACTTGAAGTCCCATAAATATTTTAGGTCTTTGGGTTGAGCCCTCTTTTGTTACTACTGACATTATCTCATATGAGGTACCCAAAATATTCCCTAGGTTGCTAATGAGTATGATGATGATGAAGATGCCTCCGAGACTAAGAATGAGGAGCTTGGTGACCTGAGGGCACATAATGCAACAGATCTATTATTAGGTATATTTGATGATCTATAGGATATTTAGGATATGCTAGTGGTGCATTCTATGGAGACTTTTGTGTGGGAGACTACTATAGTAAGGTCCACTGGGTCCAAAACCATGGGGGAGACATTTGACCTTGAGACTATTTCGGTAGCTAAGTCAGAAACTGATGCCCCAATTAAGGATGCTTTAGTGGGCCTGACACCACCTCAGTCGTAGACCGATAAAAGGGGACCCTCTCACTTTATCTACTCAAATATTGTCTTTAGAAGCATAGAGGACAATGCTTATATTTTTCAATTTTGGGAGGGGATGTTTTGGATTGGATTTGATGTATTGATTTTAATTTCTAATGGTTTTTGAGATATTCTACTACTTTGGTTTGTAATTATTGGTGATGTTGGATTCATAGGGTGCTTGTTTTGAAATTTTTACTCTTGATGGTGGGCGTAAGTGGTGGTCTTTCGCTATTTTCTCATGTTGATCATGGTTTGTAGTTTCATTTTTAGTATTTGTTTAATTTCTAGGATGTTATTTTGTCTCAATAATGTTCAGTTTTGGTGTAGGGCTCAAAGTTGAATTGTTTTAGCACTATAACACTTTTACTCAAAGAGTACTCTTGTGGAGATTCTCGCATGATTGGAGTGTAAATTTGATAAACATGTGTAAAGTATAACTCTTTTAAAAATAATGCCCATTGTCCAAAGTTCTCATTGGTTGAGCATTCTTTGTGTGAGTATTCACATCTTTTCTTGACTATGTGAGTACCTTCCTTGAATTGTGTAATGAACATAGTATGTAAATTAGGGAATTTAAAATATCACATTGATAATGTAGTTGAGTGTCGTGTGTAGTGAACTCAGTTTCGTCTTGTACATTGTTCCCCTATAGAATTTAGTTTGTTAGTCCTTTACAAAGAGAAGGTGTTGTGAAGTTGGAGAAATGATCTTAGTCTGTCTTTGATAGAGAACCTTTGAAAAGAACCGTATAACTTCCCACCTAGTGAGTTGAGTGACCAAAATTTACCCATTTATGCCTAATAACCTCTTTCCTAGATCAATCTCACAACCCATTTTTAATAAGACCCCGTGTAACACTTGAAAATTGAAAGTTGAGATTGGGAAGGAAATGTGTTAAAATTTGGCACTGGTTTAGTTCCTACAATCCCATCTACGAATTGCACAAGGTCCTACAGTTCGGAAAAGACAATCATGGAAAGGGCCTCAAAAGAAGATGAAATTTAAGATTTCGAAACTTTCCACGACCATCAGGACGGTCCATAAAACATTCTATGACTCATAAAAAGGGGTTCATAGAAGAGGTTTCAGACTTGGTTTCTCTTTCTCATAGAGGTACTCATGTTGATTTGGTAGAGCTTGATATGTTAGAGCTTGATGTCATTCTTGGAATGGATTGACTTCATTCTTGCTATGCTTCAATAGATTTTAGGACCCGGTTGGTCACATTTTGTGTTCCAAACAAACCTACTCAGAAGGAAAGTGGGAATTTCCATGCTTAAGGGTCAGTTCATATCTTGCTTAAAGGCAAGGAAAATGATTTCTAAGGTTTACATCTATCATCTTGTTAGGGTTAGGGATACTGATTCCGAAACCCCTACTCTTGAGTTAGTTTTTGTCATAAATGAGTTTCTGGAAGTGTTTCCTGGTGATCTTCATGGTATTCCTCCTAAAATGGAGATAAGCTTTGGTGTTGACATACTCCCAGATATGCAATTTGTCTCTATTCCTCCTTACAATATGGATCTAGCAGAACTTAAGGATATAAAGGATTAATTGAAAGACTTGTTAGATAAGGGTTTCATTAGACCCAATATATCTCCATGGGATGCTCGGTGTTATTTGTTCAAAATAAGGATGGTTTGCTCCAAATGTATAGTGACTATTGACAATTGAATAAGGTTACCATAACGAATAAGTATCCAATCCCAAGGATTGATGACTTTTTTGATCAACTCCAAGGTGCAAGTTTCTTTTCAAAGACTGACCTTCAATCGGGTTATCACCAATTGAGATTAAGGGAATGTGACATTTTGCAGACAACTTTTTGAACTTGGTATGGTCGCTATGAGTTCTTTGTGATGTAGCTTGGTTTGGCTAATGCACCGTCGGTGTTCATAGACTTAATGAATACCTTGACATGTTCATAATTATGTTTATCGATTATATTTTAATTTATTATTGGAGTGAGGATGATCATGTTGAGCATTTAAGGATTGTGTTGCATATTTTCAAGGATCACGTACTGTTTGCTAAGTTTAGCAATTATGAGTTTTGGTTGAGGTCCGTCGCATTCCTTGACCATATTTTCTCTGGTGATGGTATTTAAGTGTAACTACCTTTGTCCGCTTCAGACATATGTAGTTTCTTGGGTTTGATCGCTTACTGTAGAAGGTTTGTGGAAATATTTTCTTCTATTGATTTTCCTTTGACAATGTTGTCTCAAAAGAAGATAAAATCTCTACAGTGGAAATATTGTAATAAAAGTTTCCAATAGTTGAAGGATAGACTCACTTCAGTCCCTATTTTGACATTACTGAAAAGATCTGATGGTTTTTTGGTATATTGTGATGCTTCATGGATTGGTCATGGTTGTTCTTTGATGCAACATGGGAAATTTAGTGCGTATGCTTCGAGGCAATTGAAGGTGCATGAAAAGAATCATCTGACTTACGACTTGTAGTTGGCAACGATAGCTTTTGCTTGGAAGATTTGGAGAGATTACCTATATGTTGTTCACGTGGATATGTTCACAAACCATAAGAGCTTGAATTATGTATTCACCTAAAAGGATTTGAATCTTCCCCAAAGGAGATGGTTGGTGTTATTGAAAGATTAGGATATGAGTGTCCTTTATCATCCGAGTAAAGATATTATGGTTGGGTATGCCTTAGTTGACTATCGATGGGTAGTGTTGCTTATGTTGAGGATAGTAAGAAAGAATTAGTTTCCGATGTTGATAGATTGACCCGATTGGGTGTACGTTTGGTTGGTTCTAATGAGGGTGGTGTGATTGTTCAAAATGGTATGAAATATCCTCTTTTTTCAGATGTGAAAGCTAAGCAAGATCTTGATCCAATTTTGGTTGATTTGAAGAAGTCAGTTTTTGGAAAAGCCATTGAGGTTTTTTCCTAAGGGGTAGATGGTGTCCTTCGATACCAAGGTCGGTTATGTTTCCAAATTTTGATTAGTTATGGAATCATATATTGTTGGAAGCTCAGAGTTCTCAATATTCTATTTCATCTGAAAGCCACCAAGATGTACTGCAATTTGTGGGAGGTCTATTGGTGGAATTATATGAAGAAGGATATTTCGAAATTTGTAGCTAAGTGTCCTAATTATCAACAAGTAAAACTTGAGCATCAGAAACTGGTTGGCTTGGCTCAAGACATTAACATTCCTACATGGAAGTGAAAAGATTTGAATATGAACTTCATTATGGGTTTACCTCAGAATCATTGTTAGTTTGAATTGATTTTGCTTATTTTAAACCGAATAAGGAAGTTTACTCATTCTCTTTCTGTGTAGACTGATGCTTATCGTGACCAACGACACTATCCTACGATATGAGTGTCTATGATCGTTGATAATATAGTAACCCAACCAAGGGTTGGGGTCGTGTCCGAAGGGAGCGGTTTTGAGAATTAATAGCCAATTAGAATTTCATTCAACTTAGTCGTAGTTAAAGACATTTGCGATAAAAGACATTGTAAATTAAAGGGTTGACACAAAAGTGTCAAATATCAAAGGGGGGTTTTGTAACAAGTAAATAAACAACAAAATAAACAAGAAAATCAAGTATAGGGAAAGGTTCTTGGGATGTGACCGCAATACAAGTTGAGATAGATTGTTGGGTACATGCTTTCGATAGGAAATTTGCAAAATAATAGTGACTAGGCTAAGCTTTAAATGGAAATAAGTTCCCTCTCAGACAACTTACCTCATTTCAAATGCGTTCCTCTCGGACACCCATTTGCCGCATGAAGACTAGCCTACGCTTTACCCCAATCACTCTCTCGAGCTGAGTGTTAGGATATGGGACTAGGGCTCACCCTCTCGGGCTGAACCTCATGTTGACCCACCCCTTAGGCCATCAGTCTAGTGGTTTTGGTTTCTCGACCTCCCTCTCGGGCAAGCCGAAAACACATGGGTGGCTTTATGTTTGCAACTACAAACCCTTTAGATTAAACCACAACCACCAGGTGAAATCACCATTAAAATACATCTACCCTATCAGCAAGCAAGACCCAACAAGAATATCAACCCATATTTGCTAAATCGCACCCCAAGAATGGAGTTTTAGCCACATATCAAGAAATAAGAAATTACACCTAACATGATAATGAAATCAACTGGGTATAAGAAATTAAACCTTGAATTAAGCAAATGAAGATGAATTGAGAAGACCCACTTCCAACTTGGGGAAGATGAACTCCTTTCTTCGAGTCTCCACAAAACCCTCTCCAAACTTGAGAGAAAAATATAAGCTAAAGTATGTCTAAGGTGAAAAATAATAGTTCCACACCACGTGAAAATTAAATTAATTCTTCCACACTAAGTCTACAACTCTACTACTATTTATAGATTTCACAGATTTTGCTACGGAGGATTGTTCGGCGACGTTAGTCGAGTTCACCTATTGACTCGACGACTCGCCCTTCTTCAGTTTCATCACCGTTTCATGCTTGCCTTCATCATCTTCAAGTTCTAGACCATTGGGCAGTGTAGTACTGCTTCGCGAAACTACTCGACGACACGCCGACTGCTCCTTTCATCACCTTTTGATTCACTTCCTTTAGGACTTCGCATACTGGAACATAGGGCAAAGTGTGTTCCTTCGGCGATTCGCCAAGCGAACTTGGCGATCCTCAGGTCTTCATTTCTTCGTTCTTTTCAACCCTTTTTGCTCTGTTTTGCGCCTAAGCATCCATGTTTCCAATAAAACTTCAAATACCTGAAACTTAAGAGTTTTCATCAGATATTGAGGCAAAATAAGCATTCAAGGACACTATTTCCATTAAAATAAAGCCCTAAATGAGTCCAATTTGTGGACAGACTTCATTTACAGTTGAGGATTATGCCAAGAATTATATTCGGGAAATGGTAAGGTTGCATGGAGTACCTCAATCCATTATTTCTGATCGTGGTACTCATTTTACATCTCAATTTTGGAGGTCTTTCCAAAAGGGTCGATACTCAAGTGAAGCTTAGAACGACTTTCCATCCTCGAACCGATGGACAAGCCAAGCATACTATTTAAACTTTGAAAGACATGTTAAGAGCTTGTGTGATTGATTTCAAGGGTAATTCGGGTGATCAGTTGCCTTTGGTTGAGTGCTTATAATAATAGTTATCACTCAAGTATCCAAATGGATCCATTTGAGGCTCTCTATGGTAGGAGGGGTAGGTCTCTTATAGGATTGTTTGAAGTTGGTGAGGTCTCTTCGATAAGGCCCAAGTTGGTGCATATGCTATGGTAAAAATTTGACTTATTCGAGAATGGTTGAAAATTACTCAGAGTCGACAAAAGTCTTATGTCGATGTTAAAAGAGAGCTTGAATTTGAAGTTCATGATTGGGTTTACTTGAAAGTCACCCATGAAAGGTGTGATGAGATTCAAAGGGAAAGGGAATCTTAGTCCCCGTTATGTAGGCCCATCTCATATTTTGAGGCGTATTAGAAGGGTTGTTGATGAATTAGAGTTACCTACTAATTTTGGTATCGGTACATTTGCTATTCCATATCTCTTGGTTGGAAAAGTGTGTTGGAGAACTGACGTCTATAGTACCATTGAAAAATTTGGGAATTAAGAAAAGTCTTTCGTATGAAGAACATTCTATGGCTCATAGGAAGGGTTCCGTAGAAGAAGTTTCAGACTTTATGAAAATTTTGGTAATAAGGGTTCTACGGAAGAGGTTTATGGAACATAGAAAAAAATTGACTAATTGTTAAAGGATCTCGTAGAAGTTTTCCAGGATTTTGGATCCTATCACTTGACTCTACGCTTTACCGGGACGACCCATAGAAAGTCCTATGGACCGTAGGTCAGAACAGTATGAGTCATATGAAAGTTTTTAATTAAGGGTATTTTGGTCTTTTCCTACCTAATTAAACCCTAAACTATGTTGTTTTGACCCTATAACTACCCCTAAAATGTTTTTTTACTCTTCAAACCTAACCAATTCACTCAAAATCACAAAAACCTTTTAAGAGTTTGTTCTTAAATTCTCTCTCAAGCTCCAAGGAAGATGACTAGGGTTTAATCAAAGGTTTCAAGGTTATTCTAGAACTCGTAGGGCTTTGATCATCATGGTATATTGTAATTTACTATGGATCTCTTTCATCTGTTGGGTTCCAAAAGAAAACTCAAATCTCCAATTTAATTTCACCCAATTATCTAGAGTTTTTATGCTATTCTTTATGGGTCATATTTATTAAGATTCAATTGATATTATTTGATCTTATTATGCATGATTCGGTTCAATTATATGTTTTTCTAATTGATTTCATAAGGGCCCATGTTTTACACTTGATTATGACTACAAACTTATGAACTTCAATTTATGAATTGATTATGGATTTATGCATGTTATATGAAAAGAATGACTTATGACTAAAATATGCTTTTACTATAAGTATCAACGATTTGTGAACGGTTTCCTCACATTTGAAAGGAATCGTGATTTAGATGCTTATTAGAAAGGTAAGCGTCTATTATGAACATTTTATGAAATCATGGTTTTGAAAGAAGCTATTCTATTATGGTCTTATGATTGCATTGGTAGCCTTTAATTTGTTTCCTTTCTAAGTATTTTGATATGATTATGTATTTTTCGTTGGAATTTACTTAGCAACAAGAAGACTTTGGAATGGACACCTTACTGTTAGTAGAGGTTTGGTGTTTAGTAGCAATTCCCTTGTCCCAAACTTCATGCCCCGTAGGATTGTCTTAAATGACCTAGCTAGTGGATCCACCTTAGCATTTATGAATGATACGAAGTCAACCTTTGCAAGTAGACCCTCTCTTCTTAGTGTGAGGCTTTCACCGAATTCTATGTTATAGCTCACATGGTGTTATTATCGGTTAGTGATAAATATCCCACAAATAAACTATGTTTTCTTCGAAGAAATTGTGAAAACTTTCTTTATGATTTTAAGATACATTGACCTTGTATACACTTTAAGATTTGGCTTTCTAACTTCACTATGTCTTTACTTAGTCTTGCATATCTATGTTTCTAACTCATTACGATATCAAATTTACATATATGCATATTTCCCCATACTTAGTACATTCATTGTACTAATGCATATTTATACTTATATTATCTCATAATATAGGATCCAACGATCCTCCACCTAGATACACTTAGGTGGATTGCTCCACTTTTGACTCCTTGCATTGGTGTTGCCTCATGTTTCGAGGGCTAGGCCATGTACAATTTTATTGAGCTTTATCACCTTTTCAGTTTTTAGATTATGTTCGTGTCTTAGGGGTTTGTCCTATTCACATTTATTAATTGAAGGCTTATGTCATGCTTAACAGTATTCCACGTATTCTCTTATATACTCTATTGGTATATTTTATGTCATCTTATGATTTGAGACTTATATCGAGTATATCTCTTGGATTGTATTTCATTACATCATACTTTTGTCAAGTGGCTAGTTTAGGATCTCTTGGGGTTTCATTTTCCATGTTACGTCTAGGATGTACTTTGGGTTATGACAAACTTGGTATTTAGAGCATCATGTTTATAGAAGGGTCCTAGGATGTATGACAAGACACAGTGAGTAGAGTCTTGTTCATGAGTGTGAAACATGCAATATTTATGAATAGGACACTACAAAGGAATTTAGAAAACTTCACTTCTTTCACTATTCTAAAGTCGTTCCATAGAGTTTAACTCTATAAAAGTCTTTCTCTTTAATATTTTCCAATGATTTTCAGGATATGCCTCCTCAAAGAGCTAACGCTAGAAGAAATGCAGGTGACAATGTGGAGCCTGAGGTTCCTGTCACGACCCGGGATCACCCCCTAGTCGAAACCGGCGTACTCGACCTCGAAGAGGTCGAGTACAAGCCTCTTAGCATTCATTCATCGCATAGACACTAAAACCATAAGGAATTAAAAACTTTCTTTACCAAGAAAACATTTTTTAAAAAAATAAAAAAAATAATAGCAAGCGGAAGACTTTCTAGACTTTATACATGATGTCTCAAACCATCTAATACTTTTAATACAATATTGGGATTAAGCCCATACAAAACTTAAGCAAATACTAGAAAGACACAAAAAAAGGGACATGTAGGGTATTGTCCTTGAATCTATGAGGACTCACCAAGTCTTCATCTTCAACACTTAGAAACCTATCAAGTAGCCATGACATGTCACCATCTCCAAATCCCTACACTTAGTCAAAAAGGGAAAGAAAGGGGTTAGCACAATTAAGTACTAAGTATGGAAGCCATGCAAAAACATGCTAAAAGGGACGTTTATTGGAGAAACATGCTTTTATGCCATTTGGTAAAACTTCATAAAAAAATACAAGTATAAGAGTCACAATATCCAACCATAACCAACATACAAGTCATTAACCACTTTAGCACATACTCCACACATAACCCATTCCTTCACCTTAAACCATCCACCTCAAGTAACCCTTGGACAACACTTTGTGCAATGTAT
>NC_064286.1:23227700-23262682 GCF_019186545.1 Solanum stenotomum
TTAATTCAATAAAGAGAGTTCAAGCTTTCTTACCATAATTCAAAGCCATAGCCAAAATCACCAAAAATCCAAGCAATCACCAATACTTCACCCATAAGGCTTACCACCCTTAATTCACCCATTATCAACAATTAATCATGAATAAATATTAAACAACACAAGAGACATCAATACAATTCACTTTACATATAATTCCATCAACTTTGAATTTATAGAAATAGACCCACTTCATAAACACATTTTGGGGTTTTGTAGAATACAAGGATTCATGGAGTTTTTTATGTTAAAACATCAAATAAACATCAATAATATCATAACTTATCATTTGAAATCGTTTCATGCAAGAACCCTTGAGTTTGAGTAGAAATTAGGCTTTTTCACAAACTTTGGAAAAGTTGAAAACCATTTGAAATTGGCTCTAGGGTGATAACTTGCCCTAGATAAATAACTCTCATACCTTTACTAAGATTCTCCAAGAAATTTGATGAAGAAAACGTCTTGCATCCACAACCCTAGCTCCCACTTCTTCTTCTTCTTCTCTTCTTTCTCTCTTGTTCTCTTCTTCACTCAAGAACCCTAACTCTTACTCTTTTAAAATGGAACAAAAATGATCCACAATCAGCCTAACACAACAATATAACCTCAAAAGAAATGGTTTGTGAAAAGACCAAATTGCCCTTAAATTTCCGGACGGACTCCCTGCCAACTGCCCAACTTTCAAAGGGCATAACTCGCTCATACGAACTCGGAATCGAGCAAACTTGGTGGTGTTGGAAAGATCGTTCCAAGGGCTTTCCAAACATAACTGGAAATACTCCTGGATCATCCTGAGCTAGGAGTTATGACTGCTCAAAGTTGGCCAAAAACTCACTGATTTCCACACTTGGCCGAATTTCCAGATTCTGAATTCTTTTCCAAAAATGACTACTTCCAATTTCAAGCTTCTTCATATTCATTTTAAATATGATGCAACCTGGGAAAGTTATTGAAAGAGTACAATATGAGTGTCCTTTATCATTCGGGTAAAGCTAATATGGTTGCAGATGATTTTAGTCGACGATCAATGGGAAGTTTTCCTCAAGTTGAGGATTGCAATAAATAATTAGTTTATGATGTTCATAGATTGGCCAGATTGGGTGTTTGCTTAGTTTATATTAAGGAGAGTGGTGGTATTGTTCAGAATGCTTTGGAGTCGTCTCTTATTTCTTTATTTGATTTGAAGAAGTCGGTTTCTAAAAAAACCATTATGGATTTCTCCTAAGGAGGAGACTGTTTCCTTTGATACCAAGGATGGTTATGTATTTTTAATGTGAACGAGTTGATGATTCAAATTTTGATGGAAGCTCATAGTTTTGATATTCTATTCACCTAGGAACCACCAAGATGTACCGTTATTTGTGGAAGGTCTATTGGTGGAATTGGATAAAGAAAGTTATTGTGGAATTTGTTACTAAGTGTCCTAATTGTCAACAAGTTAGAGTTTAAAATCTAAAATTGGTGGTTTGGCTCAAGACATTACCATTCATACTTAGATGTGGAAAGATTTTAATATGGACTTCATTACAGGTTTACCTTGTACTCTTCTTTAGTTTGACTCGATTTGAGTTATTATGGATCGAATGAAGAAGTCGGCTTATTTTCTTCCTATGAACACTTCATTTCAACCGAAGATTATGCTAAATTTTATACTCGGTAAATGGTAAGGTTGTATGGATTGCTTTTATCCATTATCTCTGATTATGTACTCTGCTTACATCTCAATTTTGGTGGTTGATGAGTGATAGAATTACACTCATCTAAGGACTTTTTAGTTCAACGATTAGTGTCTGCAATGCGTAATTATGTCCTATTCTCATGATATTTTGATGATTTGTAGCTATACTAAAGGACAATGCAAGAATGAATACTTGAAAGAAAGGCCAAAAACATTGGAAGAAGTATAAACTCCACACTAGAAGTTACCTAATCAAAAGGGCAGATCGCCCAAATGGCATGACCTCGTCCAAAGTGACAGTGCTAAAATTTGAAGATAATCAAGGCAGGTCGGTGAACCAAGACTGAAATAGCAACTCGTCGAAAATGAAGGGCAAACAAGATGACCATCACCAAAGGTGACATGACTTGGATAAAAAATGAAGGCGTAAAAGGTGAACTATGGTGGTAATCGGTGATCTGCCAAATGTGAAAGGCAGACTCAAATAAGCTCACCAACTGAAGTTCAAACATCTGAAGCCTGAAGCAAATGAAAGGCAAGTTGAGGAATAGAAGGCGATCCATCGATCATGTTCGGTGAGCTCAACAAATGTCGTTGAGTTTGTCACGCAGTGAATTTTGGGCCAAATTTGGGAAACTATAAATAGCCCAAAGGAGAGAGAAAATAGAGAGTTGGAATTGTGTATTTTTTCAGAGCTTTTGGAAGAATACTTAGAGAGTTGTGTATGAGATATTTGACCTTGTGAAAAATATCTTTAGTTTGAGGTTTTTTCAATCTTACTCTTGCTTTGGAATATGAATTCAAAGTTTATGTTGATTATAATTGCTTAATCTCATCGCATCCATGGTTGCTATCATGATAGGTATAATTACTTTACTTTTTGTTATGGATTGCTAAAACCTCATGTCTAGGGGTGCAATTTTGGGTTAGGTGTTGATTTAATGTAGTGGGTATTATGTTTTGCTCTGTTTTACTGATGTTCATTCATGAATTTAGGTTAATTAGCATGAGCTTAACTTATGAATTACGGTTGCAAATTTAATCCTATTTTTTATATCTGATTGATGCTTGAAAGAGATCTATTGGAGTGGATAATTAGTTTGATGCATGGAATTTAGGTTTGATTTCTATAGTTTGCTTGAAAGAGGGATTATGGTACAACTCTATTTGCCCCAAATCTACTCGAAAGAGACACATTGTAATGTAATGAGTTGTTTTTTTATTTATATAGATGAGACAAAAAGGAGATTCTGTGAATTGATGCTATGAGATCAAAAGAAGATTAGTGTCATTGAAGATAACCCAGCCCATCCATGATTGTTTAGCACTATTTAGCAACACAATTACCTCCATGTGACATCGATTCCAATCCCGGCACCCTTACATTACTTGTTAATTACTTGAATTTCCAAATTTTAGTTTAATTGTGACGATTGATGCTATAAACTCTTTTAGTAAATTTGGTGGAATCATCCACTCATTTGTCTTAACATACTACAATGAACAAGTTCACATTCTTAACTTCTTAGTTGAATTCTTATCATTATACAGTTCCTTGTGGGATTCTACCCCCGACTCCTAGTTGAGTACTTTTATTGACAATGACCACTTATTCTTCAAATATTTTGAAGGTAGTTTGAGAGTTATAAAAAGGGTGTCATTGCCGGGGAATGGTGCCTAAGAATTTAATTAGAGAAGTTGGTTTATAAACTTATTAAATTGTAGTAGATTGTTGCTTTTTGTTGTGGTTTTGCTCATTTGTAGGTATAAATCATGAGGGATTATGGTAGTGACAATGATAATCATTACGGGAAAAATGAAAATAAGGGCGACATAAATGACATGCACATGAATGTCATTGCAATCAATTGAGCAATCTAATTACGACCTACAACAGGGAAAGCGATGTTCCATGTAACATGAACAATGCTACAGCTACTCCAAATGAGAGGAATGTTAGGAGGATTGGATCATAAGGACTCTCATGAGCACCATCAAAATTTTGTGAGGATATATGTGGGATGTTCGTCTTTAAGAACATCTCACAAGAGTTTATTCGATTGAGATTATTCCCTTTCTCTTTAACGGGGGAAGCCACAAAACGGTTGGCGGATTTGCCGAATGATTCTTTCACTTCTTGGGAGGAATTGCCTGATGCTTTCTTAGAGATATTCTTTCCTCCCTCGAAAATGGTTAAGTTTAGGGACAACATGCAGAACTTTAAAAGAGGTGGAGGTGAACCTCTTCACGATACATGGTTGCATTTTTGGAAATTGCTTCTACAATGTCCAACACATGGTGTTTTGGAAAATTTGTTGATGCAATACTTTTATTGTAGCATTGATTCAGTCAACAATGGATTGGTTGATCAACTTATTCAAGGTGAACTGATGGTACAACTGTTCGATGTGGCAATATTATTGCTAAATGAGTGAATTGAGCTTGACATACTATAGACAATTAAATATCTTCTCAACAATGGGGCACAAGTAAGGATAAAATGGAGAAGGATCATGAGCATGATGAAAACATGTTTAAAATGATGAACCAACTTGTCTTGCTGTCCAAACACATCATGGGAGGTGAATTGAAAATGGTAAATGCTGTTGGAACCAGCAGTGGGCAGTGCCCGGAGAGTGCCAAGTTTGAGGCATTGTACAACGAAGAGGTAAACTATATGGAAAATCATCTGGGAGGTTCTCATCCTAACCACCAAAGACAGGGTGGGAATCAAGGTTGGAACAAGGATTGACATAATGGTTAAATAGAGTTTAGAGATCAAGGTGGCAATTGGAGAGATAGGAAAGCTAAAAAAGATAGGTATGTCCCGCCTCATGATCTGCCAAACCCAAAGAAACATATGGATCGAAGGGAAAACAAGCTGAGAAAATGCTAACAAGGCCTTTTAACAGGGTTGAAGGGTTGTCAAGGTGTTGAAGGATTTAAAATATGACTTCTCCACCTTAAGTCAACAATTACTTCTCATTCAGTTTCAATCAAGAAGCTGGATACTCAAATGTGTCAGATCTCCACCTATATCTATCCAAGGCAAAAGGGAACAATGCCTAGTGATACCGTCCCAAATCGCAAAAATGATTGTTGATGAAGTGAGAATTGTGTCATGTCACGATATTAAATAAGACACTTCTTTGGAGGCAACCCAAGTTTATTTTATTACTTTCAATAACGTGTTCAGGTTGAAAAAAGTGAAAATGTTGAAAAAGATAAATTTGATGATGCCAGAAACCATGTTGGCGACTCCTAGAAATCATTGTGCGAACATCTTCATGTTTGCCTTCTGTGCTGAAAATTAAAAAAATGGTACTGTCAAGTTCGACTAATAGGGATCTAGTCGGCGATTTGTCGAAGTGCACTAAACGGACTCTCTCGAGTCCATCGAATTGATCTGTAGGTTTTGTACTTATTCAGGCCTTATCAGCAAGGTTAAGCACCTTCAACGATTCATCTAATTTTTTCAGCGACGTTAGTCACAGTCCGTTGAGTACGACTCGGTTAAATAGGCCAAGAGTCTTTTCAAGTTCTAAAGGAAAACCTTTCATCTTTTTGAGCTCCTTTTCTTCCTAAACTCCCCATACCTTTGTTTTGGTGCTTGTGTGACCTCTTTTGCATAGATTTTGTTGTTTAGAGTGAATTGTAGTGTTTGCTTCTCAACTCCATACTCTTTTCCTTTGATATTGTGCTTATAGGTCTTTTCTGAGGTTGGTTTTTGAAGTTTTCATCAATATTTTTGCTTAATCGTGATGCTTATGTTGTGGGTCTCGTAATATATTGCCACTAGCTGTTTAATTTTGATTGGATTTTGCTAAATGTGCTTATTGACTTGTGCCCTTGAGTTATGATAGTCATTTTAGTGCCTGAAATTGTAATAATTAATTGTGAAGGTTAGAATTCAAAATTGACTCTTTGAATGTACTGGGTCTTGCTTGAATTGATTATGGATGAAGTCTAGATAGCCTAGTGTTTCACCAAACACTTTAATTTTCCCAATGACATATAGAGTAACGACTTTCTTAAGGGGAAATCATCAATTTGGGTCGTACTTTGTGAAATCTAGGGAAATTCTGAGTACCCATTGGTAGTAAAACATGTGGGTAGACTGTAATACTAATTGGGTGATGTCTATTGTTGCGTATTGGTATTGAAATTATGAAAATAGGCAGTGGGCTAAGAATTTCCTATTCGGCGGGCTTGTCTTTGCTCGCTAAGGTGATTAGGTGAATCACCAAGTAAGACCCAAATCACCTTTTTTGCTTGAATGTGTGACCTGGGTACTATCCCATTAGGCGATCTTGTCTTAGATCGCTAAAACTCACTCAGTGTATCGCCAAGTGGGCATGGACGTTGCCTTTTGTGCCTGTTCCTCTTTAGTTTTGCACTATCACTTTTGGCGAACTTGTCTTAGTCCATCAAAACAAACTCGGTACATCACCGAGTTAGAAAGGACTCCACCTATCTTGCCTGAGTTAAATTAAATTGTGGTTTATCAACTTCGGCAAGATCATCTGAGCTCGCCTAATCTGTTAGGCAAATTTCTTTCCCAATCGATGAGCTTCAGAACCTATATTGTGTTTCTACTTGAGTTTGATTTCAACTAACCTTCACCCGATCTATGTTTTTAATTTAAAATGAAGGCGTAAAAGGCAAACTAAGGTGGTTATCACTGATCCGCCAAATGTGAAAGACAAACTTGAATGCGTTTGCTAACTAAGGTTCAAACACCTGAAGCTTGAAGCAAATTAAAGGTGAGATGAGTAACAAACATCGATCCACCGACCATGTTCGGTGAGGCCGACTAATGTCACCGAGTTGATCACGCAATGAATTTTGAGCCAAATTTTGGGAAACTATAAATAGCCCAAAGAAGAGAGAAAATAGAGAGTTGGAATTGAGTATTTTTCAGAGCTTTTGGAAGCATCCTTAGAGAGTTGTGTATGCGATATTTCGCTTGTGAAAAATATCTTTAGTTTGACGTATTTTCAATTTTACTCTTGCAATTGACAATTGGAAGTTGAATTCAAAGTGGGTGTTGATTATAATTGCTTGATTTTATTGCATCCATGGCTTCTATCACAATAGATATAATTTGCTTACGTTTTGTGTTGGGTGGCTAAATTCCCAAGTCTAGGGATGCAATTATGGGGTTGGATATTGATTTAATGTAGTAAATATTGTGTTTTGCTCTGAATTATTGTTGTTCATTCATGAGTTCAGGCTAATTAACATGAGGTTAACTTATGGGTTAAGATTGCAAACTTAATCCTAATTTTGATCTTCGATTAATGCTAAAGAGATCGATTAAAGTGGGTAATTAGTTTAATGCATGCAATTTATGTTTGATTTTTATAGTTTTCATAAAAGAGGGATTATGGTTCAGATCTATTTGCCTTAAATCTGCTCGAAAGAGAGACATTGTAAGATAATGGTTTTTTTTAATTCACATAGATAAGACCGTAAGGAGATTATATGAACTGATGCTATGAGATCGAAAGAAGATTAGTATCATTGAAGATGACCCAGCCTATCCATGATTGTTTAGCACTATTGAGCAATACAATTATCCCTATGTGACATTGATTCCAATTCCCACACCCTTAGATTAATTGAATTTATAAGTTTTAGTTTAATTGTGACGTTTGATACTATAAAATCGTTTAGTAAATTGGTGGAATCGTCCACCCATTTTTCTTATATACTACAATGAACAAGCCCACATTCTTAATTTTTTAATTTAATTCTTATCATTATACAATTCCTTGTGGAATTCGACCTTGACTCTTAGTAGGGTATTTTTCTTGACGACGACAACTTACTCTTCAAATTTGTTTTTGAGGGTCGTTTGGGTGTTATAAAATGGTACTACTATCGGCGAATGGTGTCTAAGAATTCAATTAGCGAAGTTAGTTCATAAACTTATTGAATTGTAGTAGATTGTTGCTTGGTGTTGTGGTTTTACTGATTTGCGGGTATAAAATATGAGTGATCATGGTAGTGACAACAATAGTAACTATGAGAAATATGACAATATGTAGATGACATGCATATGAATGTAATTGCAACCAATTAAGCTATCCGGTTACCTCCTACAATAGGGAGGACAATGTTCCATGTAACTGGAACAATGCTACAACTGCTTCAAATGAGAGGAATGTTCGGAGGACTGGCTCATGAGGACACTAATGAACACCTTCAAAATTTTATGGATATATATGGTCCGTTCGTCTTCAAGAATATCTCACAAGAGTTTATTCAGTTGAAATTATTCTCTTTCTCTTTAACGGGAGAAGCAGCAAGATGGTTGATGGAGTTGCCAAATGGTTCTATCACTTCTTTAGAGGAATTGACAAACTCTTTATTAGAGAGATTATTTCCTTCATAAAAAATGGTTAAGCTTAAGGACATCATCAAGAGTTTTAAAATAGTGGGAGGTAAACCTCTTCACGAGACATGGTTGTGTTTCTGGAAATTGCTTGTACAATGTCCAACATATGGTGTTCCAAATAATTTACTGTTGCAATACTTTTCTTGTAGCCTTGATTCATTCAATAATGTATTAAATGATCAACTTATTCAAGGTTGCTGATGTGACAACCGTTTGATGTGGAAATTGTTGCTAGATGAGTGAATTGAGCATGGCATACTAGAGATGATCAAGTATCTTCTCAATAATGGAGCACAAGCAAGGAGAAAATGAACAAGGATCATGACCGCGATGAAAATATGGCTAAAATAATGACCCAACTTTACTTTCCATCCAAAAATGTCATGCGAGGTGGATCAAAAATAGTAAATGCGATTAGACAAGCAGTGGAAAGTAACGGGAGGATGCAAAGTTTGAGGCATTGGACAACGAAGAGGTAAAATACATGAGAAATCAATTGGGGGGGGGGGGGCTTATCCTAACTACCCAAGACAAGGTGGGAATTAAAGTTAGAACAAGGATCACGATAATGGTTGGAGAGAGTGGAGAGATCGAGGTGGCGATTGGAGAGATAGGGAAGCTGAAAAAAAATAAGTATGTCCCGCCTTATGATCGGCCAAAACCAATAGAACCAGCTAGACCGGAGGGAAACCAAATTGAGGAAACGCTAAGAAGGACCTTGAACAAGGTTGAACAGTCCGACAAGGTGTTGAAGGATTTGAAAAATGACTTCTCCACCTTAACTCAAACATTTATTTCTCGTTCAGTTTCAATCAAGCAGCTGAATACTCAAACGTGTCAGATCTCCACCTATCTCATTCCAAGGAAAAAAGGAACGTTTCATAGTGACACCGTCCCAAATCCCAAAAATGATTATTGATGAAGTGAGAACTGTGTCGTGCCACAACATTAAATAAGGAGCTTCTTGGGAGGCAACCCAAATTTATTTTATTGCTTTTAATAACATGTGTTGTGAGTGCCGATTGAAAAGTTGAACATACTATTCAGACTTTGGAAGATACGTAAAGAACTTGTATGAGTAATTTCAAGGGTAATTGGAATGATCATTTTCCTTTGGTTCTGTTTGCTTATAATAATAGGTATCACTCATGTATCCAAGTGACTCCATTTGAGGCTCTTTATGCTAGGAGGTGTTCACTCATATAGGCTAGTTTGAAGTTGGTGAGGTCTCTTTGATTGGGCCAGAGTTAGTGCATGACGCTATGGAAAAGGTTTGACTTATTCGAGGAAGGTTGAAAATGGCTCAAAATAGATAAAAGTCTTATGTTGATGTTAGAAGAAAGGAGCTTGAATTTGATGTTGATGATTGCGTTTACTTGAAAATCTCACACATGAAAGGTGTGATGAGATTTCAAAAAAAGGGAAGCTTAGTCCCCTTTATATGGTCCCATATCGGGTTTTGAGACGTATTGGTAAGGTTGCTTATGAATTGGAGTTACCTTCCAATTAGGCATCAATACATCTGGTATTTCATGTCTCTTTGTTGAAAAAATGTTTAGGAGATCCGACGTCTGTAGTGCCATTGGAAACTTTAGGAGTTAAGGAAATTCTTTTGTATGAAGAGGATTCGATTGAAGTCTTGTATAGACAAGTTCAGAAGTTAAGAAATAAAGAAGTTGCATCCGTGAAATTTTTTGGTGGAATCAATTAGTTGAGGGGGCTAATTGGGAAGGCGAAGCTGATATGATGTCCAAGTATCATTATCTTTTTCCCTCTGCTCCTATTCTACCTTGAGGTATTAGTTACTCATGGTTCATTCTTTTGGATTCATGCATTTTGTCATTCTCATGTTTCCATATGCATGCATGTTCATGAAAAGTTGTTTAAAAGTTAATGATTTAGCTTGTAGTTGATTTCTCCTTGATTGTGTGCATTGGATGTGATTTGCATTCATGTTGGGTTATTAGATCTCCCTCCCTACTCTATTCATGCTATCTTGAGTCCTATTCAAGGACAAATGTTCCCATGAGGGAGATATTGTAACACCTTGGAAATCAGAATATGAGATTGGGAAAGAAAGTTACAGAAATTTGGCACTAGTTAAAATCCTACTAGCCCATCTACGTACCTTACAAGGTCCTACGGTTCACGTAAGGCACTCATGGGAAGGGCCTTGAAATAAGATGATATTCTGTGTTTCTAAACTTTCCTACGGACCAACATAATGATCTGTAGAATGCCCTACAACTCGTAGGAAGGGGTCCGTAGAAGAGGTTTTAGACTTTGTGGAATTTTTTTTAATAAGGTTTCTACGGAAGAGGTCTACAGACCATAGAAGAAATTACTCATTAAAGGCTCTTGTAGAAGTTGCCCAGAATTTTGGACCCAGTACTCGACTCTACGCTTGACAGAGATATCCCATATAAATTCCTACAAACCGTAGGTTAGAACAGTAAGAAAGTGCTCGAGAATTTTTAATTAGGGGTATTTTTGTCTTTAAATACATAATTAACCCTAAACTATGTTGTTTTGGCCTTATAACTACCCTTATAATTGTTTTTACTCTTCAAACTTAACTCGTTCCCTCCCATTCGCTCAAACTCAAAAAAATCTCTTTAGGGTTTCTTCTCAAATTCTCTCTCAAGCTCCAAGGAAGAAGACTAAGGTCATCAAAGGTTTCAAGGTTAATCTATCAGTTTTAAGGCTTTGATCATCAAGGTATGTAGGAATTTACTAATGGATCTATTTCATCCATTCGGTTCCAAAAGAAAACTCAAAAATCCAATTAAATATCACCTAGTTATCTAGAGTTTTCATGTTATTCTTGATGAGTCCTATTAATTAATATTCAATTGATATCATGTGATCCTATTATGCATGGTTCAATTCAATTATATGTTTTTCAATTGATTTCATATGGACTCATGCGTTTTACTTGATTATGACTATGGAGTTATGAACTTCAATTTATGAATTGATTATGGATTTATGCATGTTTTATGAAAAGAATGACTTATGACAAAAACTTTATTTTAAGATAAGTATAAAAGATTTATGAAAGGTTTTCTCATATTTAAAAGGAATCATGATTTAGATGCTTAGAAAGGTAAGTGTCTATTTTGAACATTTTATGAAATCGTGGTTTTGAAAGAAGCTATTCTATTATGGACTTATGATTGGATTGGTAGCCTTAAATTTGTTGCCTTTCCAAGTATTTTGATATGATTATGATTATGTATTTTTCATTGGAATTTACTTATCATCATGAGGACTTTGGAATGGAGGTCTTATTGTTAGTTGAAGTTTGGTCTTTAGTAGCAATTTTTTTGTCTCAAACTACGTGCCCCTGTAGAATTGTCTGAAATAACCTAGATAATGGATCAACCTTTGAATTTATGAATGATACAATGTTTAACCTAGGAAAGTAGGCCATCTCTTATTAGTGTGAGGATTACACCAGATTCTACGTTATAGCTTACATGGTCTTATTATCGGTTAACAATGAATATCCCACAAATGAACTATGTTTTCTTAAAAGATTTTATGCATGATTTCTTTATTATTATAAGATGCATTGACCTTGTATATACTTTAATATTAGGCTTTCAAACTTCACTTTGTCTTAAATTAGTGTTGAATAGCTACGTTTCTAACTCATTATGATATCATATTTATGTTTACGCATATTTTTCCATACTTAATACATTCATCATACTTATGCATACTTGTTCCTATATTGTCTCATAATATAAGATCCGGCGCTCCTCCACACAACCACACTTAGGTGGATACTCCACTATTGACTACTAGGATTAGTGAGTCCTCATGATTCGAGGCCAAGGCAATGGACAGTTCTATTACACTTTATCATATTTTTCAGTTTTCAGATTATATTTGTGCCTTAGGGTTTGCCCTATTCATATTTATGAATAGAAGAATTATGTTAGACTTGTTAGTATTCTGCATTTTCTATTATGTACTCTATTGGTATATTTTATGTCATCTTATAATTTGAGACTTATATGAAGTATATCTCTTGGATTGTATTTCATTACATCATGGTTATGTCAAGTGGCTCATTTAGGATATCTTGGAGTCTTATTTGTCATGTCACATTTAGAGTTTACTTTGGATAGTAACACCCTCTCTTGAACCAAAACCTCCTTGAAGCACTTAGGTGTGGCCATGAACAAACTTAGGGAAAACGACTTAGTTGGTGGTGGTGTTAGTATTAGGTAGAACAAGAAATTGGAAGTGAAAGAACTTGGAGGCGTAATACATCCTTCTTGAGAATTCTAGCACCTTATGAGAATTGAGGAACCTGTTCCTTATAAAAAAGGAGAAAATAAAGAAGAGAAGAAAAATGGAGTTTTTTTTTATAGATAAATAAGGGGCTCTTGTTGAAAAGTTTGAGAGAAGTAAATGTAGAAGTGGGCATCCAAAAAGAATTTCATCACCTATCCAAAATATGTCAAGTGGAGTGGGTGTCAATAGGTGATAAAGAGTAAAGGCTAATGATGTGCTTCAAGAATGTAGCGCCACTATAACAAGTGGTATCCTACCTTACCCATTGACTACACTACAAGCCAACAAAAACCCTTTTCGATCTCCAACCTAACATGTCTCAATGTAGCGTAATGGAAAATATAGGAAATTGTATAGAATGATGTTCTTTTATTTGATCCTCTTTGAGAGCATGCACGAATTGTGTTAATCCCTTGTGTGTCAAAATGATCGCATTGTGAGAAGGGGTATTCTTTGTGTGAGAATACTCAAGTTGCACTGATCTAGCAGATTGAAAAACCCTGATAGGTACACATGAGCATGTACTTGATTTGGAAACAAATACTCATTTCTTGAAGCTTGTGGTTTATAAATTGAGTGTGTAGGCATTGTTGTTTTGTTGTGTGTACAATGATTTGCTTGAGGACAACTGAAATTATAAGTCGGTATGGTATGACTCATTTACCTTAATTCTGACATGGAATCAATGTCTTCAATGCCATTTTAAAACATTTATAATGCTAGTTTGTTTGAATATCCGGTTTGAAGTAAAAACAAAGTATCAAGCAACGAAAAGAGGGAAAATAAGTCAAAAAGTGAAAGAAGGAGGAATTAGTTGAAAAGCTACACCACCCAAGGAGTTTGGCGTGTCGTCAAAATGCTTGTGGGTCTCCAAAGGAAACAAATAGACCAATTGATGTGCTTCAAAGATTGACGAAGTGAAAACTAAATCTAGTTCGGCGTGTCCCCAAAGAAGTATGGTGAAGCCAATAAATATCACAAATTTAATAGTCTTATGATGAAAATCCAGGAGAACAAGACTAGTATAGAGGAAAAAAAGGAGAAGTTTGGTGTGTCACCAAAATGTTCGGTGAGCCCGACTTAGATTTCTTGAGTCACGTAGTGAAAAAATTATAATTAACTTTGCCTCGATTTCCCTCAGCTGTAAATATGAAATTTTAACATGGAAACCACACATTTTCATACTTCAGAGACTTTTGAGAATCTGAGAACCTTGCGAACAAAGTATACAAGCTTTTGGTGAAGACTAGTGTATCATGATAACAACATAGTATATGTATATACTATCATGGTATTAGTCGGGTCTACTTCTTTCCTTTAGTGAGACTCATCGGTCCTCCATGATACTATCATAGTATATTTACCTAATGATATGGTATTATTGATGTATTCTCCAGTTCTTCAATAGACCACAAGATTCAAAAATCTTCTTTACTTTTCTAAATATCGTGTTAAGTCAAAACATGACATACAAATTGAAATAGAGGAAGTATATTTTTGTTTTCATTTGCTAAAGCAAAAAAAGATAAAAAATAAGAAGATATTTTTCATTAATTTAGATATAATAAATAAGATAGTGGACTTAATTTTTTATTAATTATTTCTTATTGTAATATAGTTATTTAATTTTTTTTTTATTCATCTAAAAGATGCTTGTTAATTTTTTTTGTATCTTCTTAATTTTTTTAAAAAAGAAAAAAAATATAGAAAAAGAGATTTTTTAAAAAAAAAAGAGATAAAAGCATTCCGAGAAAAATGGAAAAATAAAAATGTTACCATATGAATCTCTAATAAAGTATAAAAGGAGATAAAAGTATAAAAGTAATAAATGAAAAAAATAATAAATGTAATAAATAAAATAAAATCTAAAAATATTAAAGAAAAGTAAAAAAATAAATGCAAAGATAAAAAAAATAATATGAAAAGAACACTATCTCGGATAAAAAGTATCAACGGATGCAATTAAGCTAAGGAAAGCAATGAAAAAGCAATAAAACAATAAAGAAGCTTAGAAAAGAAAAGAAAGATAAAAGGAAAATAGTAAGAGACAAGCTATTCTCTATTTAGCTAAACAATTATCTACATAAACTGCAACAAGGACAATTATAATGCTTAAGTAGCGAAGGCATGCCTTGGAGACAGTACAAAACATAATTGTTAGCATTGGACCTAAAGTTTCCAACCCTTAAGCATATCAGGCAATTTGAACAATAACAAAAATTGACTTTAAAAATCTATTGGACTAAATTATACAATATGAAACTATATTTTCTTAAATGAAAATCTAACAAACTTAACGGCTAGGTACAACCCCTCAAGTGCACAATACACTCTTCTTAAGCATATGAGTCCATTCTTGCATCATTTCCTCTTCCTTAAAAATTTCTTGTGCTCAAGAAAAGAAATAAGGAAACCTCAGATTTAGTGTGGGCATAATCTTTCAATGTTGCATCATCTCTTGATCTCATTTAACAAGTATATGTGGAATGATCTGTATTGCTCTCTTGATCATCTCCTTTCTAGAATCTCTTTAGGCTGCATACAATTTGGGGAAGACAATATTAGGGGATGATTAAAGTGTGTAAGCTGTCCAGGGAAGGGCTTTAGTTGGAATACATGAAATCTGTCATGGACAGCCACATGAGGAGGAAGTTATAACTTGTAAGCAACATGTTGACTAATAAGGACCATAATACTTAGTTGATAGTTTATAAAATGTCTGGTTAGAGATGGTGAGCTGTCTATATGGTTGGATCTGCATATATACTCATGCTCCTTCCTTAAGCTGTCGATCATTCTCGTGTAAGTTAGCCATGGACACCATTCTCTATTGAGCTCTAGAGATATGGAAATTGAGCAATTCAATCTTGAATTCTTTAGTGATAAGTCTCATGTCCATATCTTCTTTTGCTAAATCTCCTGGAACATAAGGAATATGGATGGTGGGGTTTGTCCATCTAAAGCTTCAAAAGGAGTGGTTTGGATTGCTGAGTAAAAAGGTGGTGTTATACAACCATTCTGCCAGTGACAAAATAAAACACCTCGAAAATGAGTGGGTTGAACAAGAGCCTAAACGTGAGGGTTAACGTCAAGGGTTAAGGGCATTGGACAAGGGTTTTGGTGAAGGCCATGGCTAGGGGGCCAAGGCTGCCTAAAACTAGCCTAGCCACTGCCTACCATGACCACGAGGGTCTTCACAACCCGTGGTGGCCACCACGAGTCGTGGTGCCACCCGTGGTGGCCACCACGAGTCGTGGTGCCACTCGTGGTTGGTGAGGTAGTGTGCACCCAAAAGGTGTCAAGCCAAGGCTTCCCTTCACGATCCACTTCAAGGCTCGTGGTCATGACAACAGACCATGGGAAGGCTCGTGGGGTTGCCTTAGCACATGAAAGTTGTGTGATGTTGAAGGAGCTACTGGTCAACGGACCACGGGCACCACCACGAGACGTGGCACCCTTGATGAGTCGGAAAGGGTGTTCGTGAAGATCCCTTAGGCGCATGGAGGCAAGGCTTTGAAGCCTAGGTGCTGCCTAAAAACCACGACCTTCACAATGACTCGTGGTCTTGACCACGGATCGTGGGAGGTATCGTGGTCATGCCTCCTATTTTTAAAGGCCAAGACCCCAAGTCAAAGCCACTGCCCAAGGACCACGACTCGTAAGGCCTCTCGTGGTGCCTGGGAGTGGGCTGCCTAGTTGAGGGTCAATTGGTAATTTTCTATTTAATTACTTATTTTATGGGATCGTTTTTAATTGTCGTATTTCACATATATAAATGGTTTTAAGTTTTTAAACACCCCATTTATTTCATTATTCCCAAACACCCAAAATAGTTCATCTTCTCCAAAAATTTTCTCTCTAGATGTTCCCAAAGAAGAAGAAGAAGAAGTGGAGGTTAGGGATTGAAGAAACAAGGCGTTTCTTCTCAAAATCTAGATAAAAACTCCATTAAGGTATGGTAGTTTTCATCCTTGGTTAGTTTCCATCCAAGGAGCCCCTTCAAAAGATGATTTCAAAGTTTCCAAAATTCTCCAAAAATTAGGATTTTCACTCTTAGTCATGGGTTCAATTTCTAAACGTTTTAAAAGGTTTAATTATGATATATTCTGATTGAATTCATGAATTAATGTTGTTTTAAGATGAAATTTCCCTATGAACCCATGATTCCCTCAAAATACTATATTGCGAATTGTGATTTAGGATTGATTTACTATGGAAGCATGTGAAGAGATTTAGTTTATTGAATTACATCATTATTCATGCCTAAATTGTAGTATTCTAGGTGTATTGGTGAGTGATTTATTGCCTTGAAGGGGAAATTATGAAGGATTGATGTATAATCATGATGTTATGTATGTGCTTTGTGATTTCAATGCAAGTAATGTGATCACGCCTAGAATGCAATTGTGTTATTATTTAAAGTTTATTCTCAACTTGACACTTATGAATTATGATTAAGGAATGTGAAAGGTTTCTTCAATGTAATGTTATACCTTGAATTGGTAGACCTAATGTTGGTGGCCCTTTCATGAGGAGTCTATGAATGAATGAAAGAATGGTAAACCTTGAATCGGTAGACGTAATGGTGGTAGCTCTTTCATGTGTAAAATGATGAACCTTGAATCGGTAGACCTAATGGTGGTGGACCTTTCTTGAGGATTTAATGAGCTATCCTCATAATGTACCTTGAATCGGTAGATCTAATGGTGGTGGCCCTTTCATGTGTAAATGTACCTTGAGTCGGTAGACCTAATGGTGGTAGCTCTCTTAATTATAATAATGTTAATGAAAATGAACTACTCTATGGGAATGGAGGCTAAGTACCGAGTGGATATGGTAAGATAGAAGCTCTCCCTATGTTAGGCCGGGTTTCAATGAACATCTTTCTTACCCTATAACTATGTGCCCACATAGTTTTATAGCTAGTGGATCCACCTAAGCTAAAATACATTTAGTTCTACCTTAGGCAAGTATGATACCTTCTTTTAGTGTGGGGTTATACGACACCGGATTCCATGGTTTGCTCTCATGGTCTATGTCGGTTAATGCGTATTACCATCATGTGAGACACGTGCTATGGTTGCTTGAGAGGTTATATGAAGTGTCAGTGGTATTATGGGATGCCATTCATGCATTGCACGAGTAGGCTTTGAGAGGGCTATGGTGTGATTCTCCAATGTCTAAATGTCTAATGAACGAATGTGCTCTTAATGAAGCTAATGAGAATGTTGATTTAAATGCTTAATGAAATGATAAATGCTTTACTTGGGTTCTATTATGAGTTACCCTTCCTTGTCATGACTTATGAAATGTATGTGTTCCTTATGTATGATTGTTGACTAAAGATGAGTATGAAAAAATGGTAAGTTCATCTAAGGTGACCTCAAAGTTGTACTTAGTAGGAATAGTAGTAAGGGATGCTATAATTACATTGCACAAGTGTAGCTTAGGGTTACTTAAGGTAAAGGTTCCAAAGTGTTATAATGGCTTATGTGTTGATTATGGCAGCATCTTATGCCTCTTATACTAATGTTCATGATATTTCTAAAGAAATTGGCATAATGCATGGTTTTAACCAAAATGTCCTTTTTAAGCATGGCTTTTGCATGACTATCATACTTCGTACATTTTTGTGTGCTAACCCATATTTCTTCTATTTTAAAACAAACTGTAGGTTCCGGCAATTGAGTTGAGTTCTCCTAGTTCAAGTTTGAGTTGACTATTAATCAATTTGTGGTATATCCTCATGGATCCGAGGACAAGTGCTTTATTTTCATTTCATTTCTTCATTGTATTAGACATTTATTAGACTTTCTATTGTAAGGGTCGTGACCCTAGTTTTGACTCAAGATGTTTTTAGATGGCCATGTGCGACTAGTAGACTTCTACTGTTTTAAATGAAGTTTTTTCGATTGTATGGATTCAAAGAAAAGTTTTAATTTCGCACTATTTCATATGTCTTATGTTATGAATGCTATAAGGCTTGTATGAGGCTCTTCGGAGTCTTAACGTCGTCTTACTTTCGGGGGTAGACTCGGGTCGTGACAAACATGGTATTACAACACAAGGTTTTGGGATGGTTTTTAGGATTGATGTTTCAAAAGCCAAGTCGAGTAGAGTCTTGTTCATGAGTGTGAATCGTGACACATTTATGAATGAGAGGCTATAAGACATAAGGAAACTTCACTTCTTTCATTACTCTTTAGTCGTGCCCAAGAGTTTTAACTCAATGAATGTCATTTTCCTAACCCTTCCTTTGTGTTTATAGAATATGAATATAAGAAGGGCGAACGCAAGGAGGATGGAAGAGGAGATTGTCAATGAGGGAGTTCCTCCCCAAGGTCCTCAAGGTAACCAAGTTCCTCAAGGCAATCAAGTTCTGGTTGATCCTCCAGCCATGTCTAATGAGGAAGTTAGATTGGCTCTTTTGATGATGGCTCAAGTTATAGCTACTCAAGCCCAAGCCATGACGGCCCAAGCTAATAGGGGTGTAGAAACTCATGTGAACCCTAATGTGAGCACTATGGCTTCTAGGTTGAGGGACTTTGTGAGGATGAACCCTTCGATGTTTAGGTTCCAAGGTGGGAGAGGATCCCCAAGAGTTTGTGGATGAGGTGTATAAGGTAGTCAATGCTATGAGGGTGACTTCTATAGAAAAAGTAGAACTAGCCACTTATCAATTGAAGGATGTTGCCCAAGTTTGGTTCACTCAATGAAAGAGCAATAGGCCGTTAGGAGTGGGTCTCCTAGATTGAAAGGTGTTTAAGAAAACATTCCTTGATAGGTTCTTTCCCCGTGAGAAGAGAGAAGCTAAGGTGGAGGAGTTTATCAATCTTAGGCAAGGTAACACGAATGTTCAAGAGTATTCTTTGAAATTTACCCTTTTGTCTAAGTATGCTCCATCTTTGGTGTCTAACCCAAGGGATGATATCAGTAGATATGTGACGGGTGTTTCCGAGCTAGTTGAGAAAGAATGTCGTACGACAATTCTCCACGAAGATATGAACATCTCTAGGCTTATGGTATATGCTCAATCAATTGAGGAGTCCAAACTTAAGAGAAATAATAAGGAGATGAAGACAGTTAGGTCCGATGAGCAGGGTCAACCAAGGTTCAAAAAGAGAGCTCCAAACCAAGATTCTTCAAGCACTCCTAGGGTTAACCAAGAGAAAAGTGGTGGACCTCCATTTTCTAAACCTACTTGCACCAATTGTGGAAAGAAGCATTTTGGGAAATGCCTAGCCTGTACTAATGGGTGCTATGGTTGTGGAAATATTGATCATCAAGTGAAAGATTGTCCTACTCTTACGGCCAAAGGAAAAGAGGCTAAACAAGCATCTCTTAATGGCCCGGATCCTAATGCTCCAAAGAATAGTCGTTTCTATGCACTTCAGGCTGAGAGGACAAATGAGCCCTTCCGGATTAAGGCACCGGTATGTTATTAGCTCTTTAAAGTTGTGAATGTTATTTCTAGGTCCCTATGTGTTTGTGTTATTTTCATATTAGCTTTAGTATGGGTTTACTCCCAAGGGGGAGATGGTATGTTGAATAGTAAGGTTGTTGAGAGTTCCGATATCCTTATCACTTTCTTCTAGTCCCATTCAAGCTTGAGACCAAGAGTTCCTTATGGCTTGTTTCATGTTTTGGAGTCATGTATGAGTAATGTGTTTTCATGATCTCCTTATGATATTCATGTTCTTGATGAATGTATGTTTAATGAGAAATTGAGTTTTCATGATTTTTATTCCTCATGTTGATGTGCATCTATAATGAGTTGCCTAAATGCTTCATGAGTTGAATTGTTGAACACGCTTAAATGTGTCTTTGAGAAGAGTTGCATAAACTGCCTAATGATGTTATGATATGAATTGGAGAAGGAAATTCCTCCAATGAAATGAGAAATGTTGATGTTTCGTGCATAATGAGTTTGTAGATGTAGTTCCTACTTCCTTGTGTTGCATTGAGCTTATTGATGTGGAGTTGATGTTTTCTCCTATGATTTGTGCATTTTATTGATGTGTCATGCATGATAGGCTGCTAGTCTTGACTCTATAATTCCGTAAGGTGTCTAATGTGTCATTTGAGGATGAATGTTCCCAAGGGGGAGATAATGGAAAACCTCGGAAATAAGGAGGTTAAACTAGAGCCTAAACGTGAGGGTTAACATCAAGGGTTAAGGGCATGGGCCAAGAGTTTTGGGTGAAGGCCATGGCTAAGGGGCCAAGGATGCCTAAAACTAGCCTAGCCACTGCCTACCATGACCACGAGGGTCTGCACGACCCATGGTGGCCACCACGAGTCGTGGTGCCACCCGTGGTTAGTGAGGCAGTGTGCCCCCAAAAGGGGCCAAGCCAAGACTTCCCTTCACAAGCCACTTCACAGCTCGTGGTCATGACCACGGGCCATGGGAAGGCTCGTGGAGTTGCCTTAGCCACATGGGAGTTGTGTGATGTTGAAGGAGCTACTGGTCAAGGGACCACGGGCACCACTACGAGCCGTGATACCCTTGACGAGTCATGAAGGGTGTTCGTGAAGATCCCTTAGGCGCATTGAGGCAAGGCTTTGAAGTTTAGGTGCTGCCTCAAGACCACGACTCGTGGTCTTGACCATGGATCGTGGGAGGTCTCATGGTCTTGCCGCCAATTTTTAAAGGTCAAGACCCCAAGTCATAGCCACTTCCCAAGGACCACGGGCAGGACCACGATTCATGGTCTTGACCACGACTCGTGAGGCCTCTCGTGGTGGCTGGGAGTGGGCTGCCTAGTTGAGGGTCAATTGGTAATTTCCTATTTAATTACTTATTTTATGGGGTATTTTTTAATTGTCCTATTTCACATATATAAATGGTTTTAAGTCTTTAAACACCCATTTACTTCATTATTCCCTAACACCCAAAATAGTTCATCTTCTCCAAAATTTCTCTCTCTAGAAGTTCCCAAAGAAGAAGAAAAAGTGGAGGTTAGGGCTTGAAGAACCAAGGCATTTCTTCTCAAATCTAGAGGAAAAATCCATCAAGTTATGATAGTTTTCATCCTTGGTTAGTTTCCATCCAAGGAGCCCCTTCAAAAGATGATTTCAAAGTTTCCAAAATCCCCCAAAAGTTAGGGTTTTCACTCTAAGTCATGGGTTCAATTTCTAAACGTTTTCAAAGGTTGAATTATGATAAGTTGTGATTGAATTCATGAATTAATGTTGTTTTAAGATGAAATTTCCCTATGAACCTATGATTCCCTCAAAATACTAGATTGTGAATTGTGATTTAGGATTGATTTATTATGGAAGCATGTGAAGAGATTTAGTCTATATTGATTTATTTTATTGAATTATGTCATCATTCATGCCTAAATTGTAGTATTCTAGGTGTTTTGGTGAATTGAGATTTATGGCCTTGAAGGGGAAATTATGAAGGATTGATGTATAATCATGATGTTATGTGCTTTGTGATTTCAATGCAAGTAATGTGATCATGTCTAGAATGCAATTGTGTTATTATTGAAAGGTTATTCTCAATTAGACACTTATGAATGATGATTGAATGTGAAAGGTTTCTTCAATGTAATGTTATACCTTGAATCGGTAGATCTAATGTTGGTGGCCCTTTCATGAGGAGTCTATGAATGAAAGATAAACCTTGAATCGGTAGCCTAATGGTGATAGCCCTTTCATCTGTGAAATAATGAACCTTGAATCGGTAGACCTAATGGTGGTGGACCTTTCTTGAGGATTCAATAAGCTATCCTCATAATGTACCTTGAATCGGTAGACCTAATGGTGGTGGACCTTTCTTGAGGATTCAATGAGCTATCCTCATAATGTACCTTGCATCGGTAGACCTAATGGTGGTGGCCCTTTCATGTGTAAATGTACCTTGAGTCGGTAAACCTAATGGTGGTAGCCCTCTTAAGTATAATAATGTTAATGAAAATGAACTACTCTATGGGAATAGAGGCTACTCCATTGTTTTAAATGAAGTTTTTTCGATTGTATGGATTTAAAGAAAAGTTTTAATTCTGCACTATTTTATATGTCTTATGTTATGAGTGCTATGAGGCTCTTTGGAGTCTTATACGTTGTGTCACGTCCGGAGGTAGACTCGGGTCGTGACACAAGAAGTTGGCCTAATCCTTTTGCCTATCAGCACAAAAGAACCTTCAGTAAGTCTCTAGTGTTCTATTGAGTCCCTCTGTCCGACCATCTGTTTGAGGATGGTGTGTGGTAGATGTACTTAAGGTCACACCTTGCATTGCAAAAAGATTATGCCATACCTTGCTCATAAATATTAGATTACTATCACTAATAATATTTTCTGGCATCCTATGGAGTTTGTAAACTTGATCCAACTATAGTTGAGACATATAACTAGTTATATATAGGGGCTAATTGCTATGAAACACCCATGTTTAGTATGTTTTACCACCACCACTAAAATAGTAGTTTTACTAGTTGATTTAGGTAACCCATCTATGAAATCCATGCTCACACTCACCCATGCAACAACTGATATCTTCTGAGGTTTAAGGAGACCTGAATAGGCAACACTGTCATACTTGCTCCTTTGGCAAGTTTCACAACTCCTTACCATATTTGTCACATTTTCTCTTTATCCTTTCCAATAGAACATATTAAAAACTCTCTTGTAGGTGTTCTAAATACCAGAGTGCCCACCAACAAGTTTCTCAGGTCACATTATACGGATCTCTTTTCTCAACACTGGATTTTCGTGAGTTGTTGATTTACAAATTTAAACTCCTTGGCCCCCTCTTCTTGAGACTACCTTGATCAAAAGCTCCTTGATAGTAGGATCTTCTGCCCAAGTATTCTTGATCTATGAAAAATTTTAGTCATTCCAGAAATCACAACCATTGTAGTCACCTCTTCTAGTTGTAATATGGACAAGGAATCTGCTACCTTGTTCTCTCTTCTCTTCTTGTACTCAATCTCAAAATGTAGTTGCATCAACTAAGCAATCCTTTTATATGAGAGCATGCATGTAGCTTCTAACCTAGTAAGAATTTCAATTCCCTTTGAATAGTTCTCATAATGAACTTCTTCCCCATCAAGTATTGTGTCTATTTAGTCACAGCTAAGACCAAAGTCAATAGTTCCTTATCATATACATATAATCCTTAGTGCCTCACAGATATCCCTTAGCTTATATAGGCTATTGGTTGCCCTTCCTGCATTAGTATAGTTCCAATTCCATAGTCACATGCATTTATTACGACAATGAACACAACAAAGTTATTTGACAAAGTTAAAACAAGTGCTAAAGTTAGTGCTTACTTTTTCTTTTCAAAAGCTTAAGATGCCCCTTCATACCATTTGAACCTATCTTCCTTCATTATATTATTCAAAGGCTTGCCAATTACTCTATAGTGATTGAGAAACCTATTATAATAACCTGTCAAGCCTAGGAACCCCCTAAGTTCCCTCAAATTCTTAGGTAATGGCTATTGTCTGACAATATTAATCTTCTTGGGATTAGCTGCCACCCTTTTAGCAGATATAACATGTCCCAAATATTCAACTGTACTGACCCCAAAAAAGAACTTGGCTTGCCTCACACACAACTTATGTTGCATCAGTAATTCAAAGGTTATTCTAAGATGAACCAGGTGTTTGGTTAAACTTTTGCTAAACACAAGAATATCATCAAACAAGACCAATATGAACTTCCTAATGTGCTCTTTAAACACATGATTTATCAAACTTTGGAATGAGAATGGAGCATTGGATAGCCCAAAGCGTATGACAAAATACTCATATGGGCTTCATGTGTTGTGAAGGTTGTCTTAACAATGTCCTCGTTGGCCATCCTTCTTTGATGAAAACTTGCTCTTTAAATCTATCTTAGAATAGATGTTAGAGCTACATAGTTCTTCTAGCAGCTTTTTTTATAATAGGGATCGGGAATTTGTCCTTAACTATTTCCTTATTGAGCCCTTAATAATCAACACACAACCTCCAACTCCCATCTTTCTTGCCAATCAGCACCACTGGTGAAGCATATGGATTGGAACTGGGTTCTACAATGCCTTGGATCAAACATTTTTTAGATCAATTTCTCAATAACATCCTTTTATGTGCTGATGAATACCTGTAAGGCCTTAAGTTCACAAGATTACTTCCAAATTACAGAGGTATTTTGTGATAAAATGGTCCTTTGGATGGTAGTAACCCCTTTGAATTAGCAAACAACTAAGGATATTCTTCAGTGATGGCCAAGATTGCCTCTAGTACTGTTGATTTCATCTTCAATTCTTCTTCTACTAGTATTACCCTTATAATAGCTTACCACCTACCTTAACCATTTTATCCAACTTCTTGGCTACCGCAGACTTTACCTTGTTTACAGCTCCCTTCAATATGTAATCATGTCCTTGATAAGTGTAGCCAGTGTTAATTCCTAAAAATTCATACTTAGATCACCCAAAGGAAGAAACCATTCTACTTCCAAGATTAAGTCACAAGATCTAAGTGGTATCAACAGTAAGGTAGTTGTATACACCATACCCTGCATCATCCAAGAAAAGGATTTACACAATTCATTTGTATGCCTGTCATGACCAACTGCTATATTAATGGCATGAGTTCCCACAACTTCAACATCTCCTTGGAGTTCCCTTGCCAAACCTTCCTCCATGAAGTTATGAGAACTAACAGGATCAATCAAGATGTGCAGTGGTTACTTCTGGCAATGCCCTTCCACTCTTGAAGTGTGGTAGGTAGGAATTAGAGTGCATGCACTGAAATTTCACAAACCTCCTCTTTGTCCTTTTTTTTTCTTTTGGCTCAGGGTCATCTATCTTCACCTTTTTTTTTCTTCATGGTCTTCCTCCTCATCTTCAACCTTCATTAGATACACTGACTTTGATCCTCCACATTTGTGCTAAAGGAAGAAATCTTTATCACTCAAGAAGCACAAACCCTTTTATCTTCTCTCATTCATCTCAGCAAATGATAATCTCTTGCTATTGTTCTTATTCAAATTTAGAGGTGATTCTCTATTAGCCTAGTCATAATCCTTCCTGGATCCATACCTTTTGAAAAGGATCTATATGAGTTACTTTTGTACTGAGAACCACTAGCAAAGAAAGAGAATCCAGTAAGCTTGAATTGAGCCTAAACTTGAGCTTCAGTATTTCTAGCCAACTAATAAGCTTACTCTTATACTGATAACCACTAGCAGAGGAAGAGAATATGGTAAGCTTGAGTTGAGACTATACTTAAGTTTCAGTATTTCTAGCCAACTGATAAGCTTGAGGTAGAGAAAATGGCTTAACCGTGAGACCTATCCGAGATCTCAAACCAGTAATGAAACTATTGATAGCATATTTCGGAAGGATTGTTAGCCTAGTCATGATCTTATCAAACTCATTTTGATAATCCTTGATAGATCCACACTGTTTAACAAATTTAAGTTCAGACATGGAATCCTTAAACTCAGCTCCAAATCTTTCCATGAGAGCATACATATACTCATCCCAAGTAGGATATGGTAGGTGTTACCTACGCTTGATGTAAGCTAGGTGCCATTTTATTCCTAAATCATCAAATCATAGTGAAACAACTCATACCTTCTAAATTGGAGGTATCTCATTCAGAGAAAAAACAACGGATCCACCTTGTAGACCCAAGACCTTAGATATATGCAGTTGAACCTTGGAAATTCTATCTTGGATAGCCTAGACATAGGGTGAGTGAAGTGACCTTGAAAGTTAGGTTAGGGTGCTCCTCCTCCAAGACCTCCTATTGGTATCTGGCCATGAAACCCTGCATAAGGTATCTGAGTTAATGCTCCAATAGGCCTCTAGTATGGGACTGAAGTTCCTGGCCCCATATGCCCTGCAGATCCTACCCCCTCATAGAAAGGTTTTGATGTATAGGTCCTCTTAATAGTGTTTGAATTTGGGGTAAAAACCCCATTCCAAACTGATATCCACTATCTGTAACCGTAGCAAGTGTTCCTCCTGTGTGAAGAAAAACCCAAGCCATGGGTTAGCCAAAAGGAGAAGACCTCACCACTTCCTTCATTTTCCTTAGTAGCTTTATACTTATCCCCCTTTTCACAACCTATAAGGATTTCTTAAGCTCAACTAAAGATTTTTCATATTGGTCTTCTATTTGATTTTACTTAACTGAAAAGTGAGCTAACTCCCTGGTCATTCTTTCAAGAATGTCCTTAATTTCTCTTCCTTCAGCCATTAGTCTACCCACATAGCTTAAGAGTGTGCTCTGATACTAAAGTATGCAATTAAGTTTAAGAAAACAATGAGAAATCAATAAAATAGAAATGAAACAACAAAGAAGCTACGAAAAGAAAAGAAAGAGAAAAGGAAAAGAGTAAGAGATAAGTTATTTTCTATTTAGCTAAATAATTCTACGTATGAACTGCAACAAGGATAATTACAATGCTTAAATATCCAAGGCATGCCTTCGAGACAGTACAAAACATAATTGTCATCATTGGACCTAAAGTGTTCAATCCTCAAACATATCAGGCAACTTGGAAAATAATAGAAATTGACTTTAAAAACTTATTGAGCTAAACTGAACAATATGATACTATTTTTCTAAAATGAAAACCTAACCAACTTAATGAGTAGGTACAATACCTCAAGCACACAATACACTATTTCTAAGCTTCTGAGTCCATTCTTGCATCATAACAATAGGGTATTTCCATAAATTACTTTGGGATGGGGCGATTCATGTTATTACTTTCATATTTTGGGTCTATTTTATGTGTTGTTTCCTTAATTACATTAATCTTCATTTTTCTCAAATACATGTAGTTAACTATATAAGTCTCTAATATTATTATTTTTATCTTAAATTCACAAGTTAACTAAATTCTTGTATCTCGCAAATTAAAGTTTCATTCTTCTTTCAAGACAAGGTTCACATCCCAATACTTCCCTTGAACTTTGTAGTTGAAATCCGCAAAATATTCATCATTTCTCAATTTTTTTTGTTCCTCATCTCTTCAAAAATTGCATAACAACGATCTTCTATAGAGTTTGGATGGTTTTTATTTATTCTTTTAAGGAATACCCTTATATTCTCATTTGCTCTGCTCCTCGTATATTTAGAAGATGTTTTCTTCTTGAGATTGAAGTTGTCATTTTACAAAATGTGCTTTAGAATACACATTATCAATTTCATCAAACATTCATCTTCACTAATGTTCTCCTATATATATTGAATATTTCTCAATAACATGAGGAGTTCTTCTTTACCATTTTCTCAATTATTATATTCATTGTAAAATAAATTTTAGGTTCTACAACAATAGATCGCATTTAGAAGCATTTTTTTTCAAGAATCACTTTTTTAAAATTTCATTGAAGCTAGTGTCGTGAAATTTGACAATATGCTTTCTCATCTTTACAACCATAATCATATTTATCTTTTCTTGAGTTTCGTAAAATGATACCTTCTCAAACATCTTTTCATAATTCCTTTGAAAGATGAGATTGTAGATTTTCTCATTCATTTTTCTCATGGTTAAACTATAATCTACTACTTTTCTATTCAAACTTCGTTGTCGTGGAGCAACTACTTTGTTAGGGTTGACTCTCTTGTTGGTATCTTTCCAAAAAATAACTCTTCAAAACTTTTTAAACTTTTGAAAACTTGGTAATTTCGCCTACCAATACAATTTCTTGAAATTGGTACTTTTCTAACACATCATTCTGATAGCTATAATGATTAATTTCTATCATATTCATTTCATTCTAAAAAACTCATTTTTCTGAGTCTTTTGAAAATTTGGGGTTTTTCACAGGTCCCTCAAGACAAATTGTTCTAAGACCAAATCTATAACACCCCGAATTTAGAGAAGAGAAAATATTCACTTCATAGTCGATTCGGCGAAGTAAGTTGATAACGCCGAGTCGACTTAGCAATCTACCAACGAGTAGAGCTCCTCACCTTTTTTCCTCGATTTCAACATCCAATGTTCTGGAACTTTAGGCGAGCTAAGTCGAGCTTGCCGTTCCGTTCGGCGTGTCACCAAAGTCGACTCCCCATCGCCACAGTTGACTTAGCCCCCAAGTCGACTCACTGTAAATTTCGGTGAGCTAAAGGCTCACTTGGCGAGTCGTTGAGTGGCCTTTTACGAGCTCCAACGTGCCTTGTTTCATTTTTTAAGTCAGAGTCATTTTTCCCTTCACTAAGACCCTTATATAAGTGTTTTAAACACCCAAATTAGCCCATTCACTTCATTCTCTCCAAATTCACCAAAAGAAGAATTCTCCAATAATTCTCTCTCTAGAAAGCTTAAAGAAGAAGGATTCAACCTAGGGTTTCAAGTCAAGTCTCAATTCCTCCATTGAAGATTAGCAATTGGCTTCAAAGTATGATAGTTTTCATCCACGGATCCCTTCCATCCACGGAGTTTCCAAATTCTCCTATTTTCAAAGATATAAATCTCCAATTAAGTTAGGGTTTTCTTCAATTTCCATGGGTTCTCTCCACTATTGATTTAAATAATTGAATTATGATCTCCTATGATTTTATGATGATTTCCCCATGAACCCATGTAAATCCCATACTTTCCCAATTATGATGATATGATGTGGGTCTTTGCTTATGAAAGAGGAGTTTTATGAAATCAAGCATGAAGTGATGGAGTCACATGAATTTATGATGAAATCCATATCTAATCCTTATTTTCTAGACGTGGTGATTAAAAGTAGGTTTTGACCCTTTAAAGGTTAATTATGAGATTATACATGTTCTTATGAAATCTATGTAAATGTTTTAAGGATACTTGAGAGTAAAGTATCAATGATAATGTTGTTATTGTGTTATTGAAAGGAGTTTCTCATGAACAATGTGGAAATATGATTGTGAAAGGTCTTCTCACTTAATTGAATCAAAGATAAAGAATTATCCTAATGAAACATAGTGTGGATTGGATACTTAATTGTACCTTTCCATGGATAGCTTGGATTGGGTATTTAATTTTACCTTTCCATGGATAGCTTGGATTGGATACTTAATTGTACCTTTCCATGGATAGCTTGGATTAGATACTTAATTGTACCTTTCTATGGATAGTGGATTGGATAGTTATGTAACACCCCGTATCCTAGACAGACCAAAATTCAGATTTCAAAAGTTGTAGGGGCCACTAACGAGCACCACCCACGGATAGTAGGGTAACCCACAGACAGTAGGTGGGGTCCGTGGATGGCCACTTGCAATCCCTCCCCAAAAAGTCCAGGAAATTTGTCTAAGGGTTGACCCACGATCGGACCCATAGACCATAGGTCAGACCACGAGCCGTGGTCCTGGTCCGTGGATCGAGACCCCCAGAACCCATTCTCTGAAGCCAAGTGACGGTTGACAAGAACGAACCGTCGGTCCATCCACGGTCTGTCAGTCAGTCCGTCGGTTGGCCCCGGCAGCTTTTAATTCAGGGGTGGTTCGGTCTTTTCCCTGTGCATTGGACCCCTAATATACGTAGTTTTTGTAAATTTTAGCCTAGTAACTTAATTAGAACTTACCCTAGTCAACATATTCCCCAAAAATTCATCAAGTTGAACGAAAAGAAGGAGAAGAGTGACCAAACCCCTCTCCATGAACATAGCAGGTTTTCGTCGTTTCAGCCTCAAAATCAAAAGATTTCTCCATGGAATTCGTCACCATGTATGTCGGATTTCACTAGTGGGTTACTTTCATCCATTAGGTCCCTAGAATTCAGTTAGATTATTGATTCTTTACCTCATGATAGACCTACGATTTCTAGAATTTCAGAATGTATGTTATGATTCAGTTGTTAGACTAATCCAAATCAGATTATCATGTTTTCATGGAATTGTTGCTTAGTTCTTGCTTGAAATTCAGAACCCTAGTTGTATAGATTCTTTTAGTTCATGAATTACACTTGATAGGTCCAAATACTCCGATATAAATGTCTTAGTTAAGAATGTTTCATTATTAGTACATTAATGATGCATTTGCAGTCAGCATTTTGGAATATCGAGCTATCAAGTTTATTTCAGTTATATTGTATTTTAATGCATTCTATTGGGAGTAGGCTTAAATACCGAGTTGGACTAGGGTCAATCACGCTCATAGTCCCAGAACTACATGCCCCCATAGGTTTATAAGTCCTCTCTGTGGGTATCAATTTAGTGATCACGCCAATAATGCCTCTATACCTCTGGCAGGGTATATTGGGTCCTCTCGATAAGGCGTATACATTGGACTCCATGTTTAGCTCACGTGGTTTTATAACGGTTATTAGTAGCTCCCACAATCATATTATAGTGCATTGACTAGGTTACCAGTCACAGTTCAGTATTTAGATTCAGCATGCTATAAACTTGGTCATTGCATTCAGTTAGTTCATGTTCAGTATTTTCAGTATAAAATATCATGTTCATCTTATATCATTGCTCAATATACTTTGTTTATTTATATGTTTTGTTCTGTTATAAATATTGACGCATACTCTGTGCTACATCTTCTCGAGATATAGGTTCGGGTCATCAGCATTCAGTTCACGCATAGATCAGTTCTCGATCTTCAGTTCAACAGCATCAGTGGTGAGTCCTCATTCTTCGAGGACGATTGACATGTTTATTTTTCTACTTTCAGTCTTTAGTTCCGGTTTTTCTAGATTTAGCTTGGGCATGTCCCAACATCTCTAGTCAGTTAGAGACTTTATTTCAGACATAGTTAGATTAAGTTTTAGCTTTGGAGTTGGATATTTTAGCTGTCATTGAACTGAAAGATTATTTATTCAGATTGTAATGGGTATTCCCCATAATTTAAGTTTTATGATGTTTTAAGCTTCCGCACAGTATTTTCTTTAATCAGTTTATCTAGTATGCTTATGATATACTAGCTTAGGGTTAGCTTGGGGTCATTGGTGATCCTAGGTCTAGTGTTCGTGTATTGGGGGTAGCCTCGGGGTGTGACAAACTTGGTATTAGAGCATTACGTTCAAGTTTCCTAGGATGTCTGAAAATCTGCACTAAATAAAGTCCTTTTCATGGGTGTGAAGTGCACCACATCTAATGAGAGAGAGGGTACAAAGTGTTTTAGGAAAACTTTACTTTCTTGATATTCTTATCGTGCGTTGGTATGATCTCTCTTTCTAATCTATCATTATACATTTTTAGATCATGCCTCCTCGTAGAGCTTATGGAAGGAATGCGAATGCACGCAATGCTAACACAGCTCCTCCAGTCCCAGATCAGGAAGTTTAGAACGCAGAGTTTCGAAATGCCATTCAGTTTTTGGCTCAAAGTGTGACAAAACAGAAAAATCAGCAGGCCCAGTTTCTACTAATACTAATGTTTGGTCAACTGCAACTAGAGTTTGCGATTTCTTTAGGATGAATCCACCTAAGTTTCTAGGGTCACAGGTTGGTGAGGATCCTCAAAACTTCATTGATGAGGTCAAGAAAATATTTTAAGTGATGCAAGTGACTGGAAATGATAGGGTAGAATTGGCACCCTACCAACTTAAGGATGTAGCTTACATCTGGTTTACTAAATGGAAAGAAAACAGGGGTACGGATACAGTTCCTATCACTTGGGTGTGTCTTAGTGAGACTTTTCTGGACAAGTTCTTCCCAAGAGAGTTGAGGGAGGCAAAAGCTCAGGAGTTCATGAATTTTAGGCAAGGTAGCATGCCAGTCCAAGAGTACGGACTAAAGTTCACCCAACTCTCCAGGTATGCTCCTCAGATGATTGCTGATCCAAGGGCACAAATGAATAAGTTTATGTATGGAGTGTCAGACTTAGTGAAAATAGAGTGCAGAAATGCTATGTTGCTGGAAAATATGAATATCTCTAGGCTTATGACCCATGCTCAGCAGGTTGAGGGAGATAATCTCAGGGAACATGCTAGGGATAATAAGAAGGCTAGGATAGGAAACTATGAGTATTCTCAGCAGAAATTGGGTGGTGGAAATCGCTCTCAGTTCTAGCAGAAATCTTCAGCTCCAACACCTTCATCAGCTAGTGTTCTATCTTTTAGGTTTCGACAGGATCAGAAAGGTAGGGCATCAGACTCTAAAACTCAGGGGAGTGTTTCAGGCACCAGAATCTACCTAACTTGTCCAAAGTGTGGTAAGAACCATCTGGGCGAGTGTCTTGCAGGGAAGGAAAGATGTTTTGGGTGTGGTCAGACTGGTCACAGGTTGAGAGACTGTCCTTCTAATCAGAGTCAAAGAGGTAATAATTGTAGAGCTCAATCTACAACTTCAGCAGCACCAGCAGGTCGCCCGATTCAGCAGGGTAACTTATCTGGTACAGGTGGCGGTTAGTGCCATAACAGGTTGTATGCTCTTCAAGCTCACCAGGATCAGGAAGATTCTCCTGATGTGGTCACTGGTACGTTATGAGTCTTTCATTTAGATGTTTATGCTTTGTTAGATCCAGGGGCTACTCTTTCCTTTGTAACTCCTTATATAACAGCCAATTTCAGTGTCAGTCCAGAAACTCTTTCAGAATCCTTTTCAGTCTCTACTCCAGTCGGTGACCCAATTATAGCTAGACGAGTATACAGAAATTGCCCTGTCACAGTCTTGTAGAGTTAGAAATGGCAGACTTTGATATCATTCTAGGCATAGATTGGTTACATTCATGTTATGCCTCAGTCGGCTATAGAATTAGGATCGTTCATTTTCAGTTTCCAGACGAACCAATCTTAGAATGGAAGGGTAGTAGCTTAGCGCCTATGGGGTGTTTCATTTCTTACCTTAAGGCCAGAAACATGATCTCTAAGGGTTATCTCTATCATCTAGTTCAGGTTAAGGATTCAATCTCTAAAACCCCAACTCTTGAGTCGGTCCATCCACGGTCCGTCGGTTGGCCTCGACAACTTTTAAGTCAGGGGTCCCTATGCGACCCCTACACTACGACGTTTAACCCCTAAACTACATAGGTTTGGTCAGTTTTAGCCTAGTAAATTAATTAGAACTTACCCTAGTCGACTCATTCTCCAAAAAATCATCAAGTTGAACGAAAAGAAGAAGAAAGAGTCAACCGAACCCCTCTCCAAGAACGCAGTAGGTTTTCATCAATTTCATCCCCAAAATCGAAGATTTCTCCATGGAATTCATCACCAGGTATGTGGGATTTCACTAGTGGGTTCCTTTCACCCATTAGGTCCCTAGAATTCAGTCAAATTCTTGATTCTCTACATCATGTTAGACCTAGGGTTTCTAAAATTTTAGAATGTATGTTGTGATTCAGTTGTTAGACTAATCCAAATCAGATTATCATGTTTTTGTGGAATTATTGCTTAGTTGTTTCTTGAAACTCAGAACCCTAGTTGTGTAGATCCGTTTAGTTCATGAATTACACTTGTTAGGTCAGATTACTCGGATATACATGTCTTTGTTAAGAATGTTTCATTATCAGTACATTAATGATGCTTTTCAGTCAGTATTTCGGAATATCGAGCTATCAAGTTTATTTCAGTTATATTGTATTTTAATGCAATCTATTGGGAGTATGCTTAAATACCGAGTTGGACTAGGGTCAATCACGCTCATAGTCCCAGAACTACATGCCCCCATAGGTTTATAAGTCCCCTCTGTGGGTATCAATTTAGTGATCACGCCAATCATGCCTCTATACCTCTGGCATGGTATATTAGGTCCTCTCGATGGGGCATATACATCAGACTCTACGTTTAGCTCATGTGATTTTATGTCGGTTATTAGTAGCTCCCACAGTCAGATTCTAGTTCATTGACCAGGTTACCAGTCATAGTTTAGTATTTAGATTCAGCATGTTATAAACTTGGTCATTGCATTCAGTTACTTTCTGTTTAATATTTTTAGTATAAAATATCATATTCATCTTATATCATTGCTCAGTATGCTTTGTTCAGTTATATGTTTTGTTCAGCTTTTATTTTATCTTGCATGCTCAATATCTTTCAAGTATTAACGCATACTTTGCGCTACATGTTCTCGTGATGTAGGTCCGGGTCCTTAGAATTCAGATCACGCATAGATCGGTTCCCGATCTTCAGTTCAACAACATCAGTGGTGAGTCCTCATTCTTCGAGGACGATTGACATGTTTATTTTTCTACTTTCAGTCTTTAGTTCCATTTTTGCGAGATTTAGCTAGGGCATGTCCCCGCATCTCTAGTCAGTTAGAGGCTTTATTTCAGACATAGTTAGATGCAGTTTCAGCTTTGGAGTTTGATATTTCAATTGCCATTGAACTCACAGATTATTTATTGAGATAGTTGTCACGACCCAAGCCTAGGGCCTAGACGTGACATGGCGAATGAGGAACCCGAAGGAACCCCAAACAAGCCTCTCAAACTTGTCATCACACTTCATCGGTCGCGGAAGTACAATCAACATTAATTAACGGGAAATAGGGACTAAGGGCAAACCATTTCAAAAAGACATCATAGAACAAGAGTCAAGCTCATTTACAAAATACTTGTCCAACGCACACCTCTACATACATAGATAGGACGGGGGCCATGACATACTACCGGCTCCCCTCATAGTCAAAATACAAGTGCAAGCTAAAGTCTCAAAACATAGGAGTAGGAAACATAACATAGCCCTCGA